>NC_053025.1:500899084-501126179 GCF_003073215.2 Triticum urartu
TCCTCACTCACGAGAAAATGGCTGGTCACCGGGATGCCCAGTCCCATGCTTTATGCAAACTAAATCAAAATAATTGCAAACAAAACCCCCCTGGGACTCTTGTTAGTTGGAGGCACTCGTTGTTTTGAGCAAGCCATGGATTGATGCTTGTTGGTGGAGGGGGAGTATAAACTTTACCATTCTGTTTGGGAACCACCTATAATGTATGTAGCATGGAAGATATCGCCAACTCTTGGTTGTTATGTTGACAATGAAAGTATACCGCTCAAAATATTATTCACCTCTATTTCAAAACCAAGCTCTGGCACCTCTACAAATCCCTGCTTCCCTCTGTGAAGGGCCTATCTATTTACTTTTTATGTTGAGTCATCATCCTCTTATTAAAAAGCACCGGTTGGAGAGCACCACTGTCATTTGCATTCATTACTGTTAGTTTACATTGAGTATGACTTGACTGGATCTCTTTTACCATGAATTACAATGTCTAGTCAGTCCTTGATCTTTAAAGGTGCTCTGCATTTATGTTTTGCGGTCTCAGAAAGGGCTAGCGAGATACCATCTTGTTATATCATATTATGATTGTTTTGAGAAAGTGTTGTCATCCGAGATTTATTATTATTGCTCGCTAGTTGATTATGCCATTGATATGAGTAAACATGAGACCTATGCGTTATTGTGAATATGGTTAGTTCATAATCTTTGCTGAAAACTTGAATGCTGGCTTTACATATTTACAACAACAAGAGCAAACAGAGTTTGTAAAAGTTTTTTCTTTATCACTTTCAGTTTGTCAACTGAATTGCTTGAGGACAAGCAAAGGTTTAAGCTTGGGGGAGTTGATACGTCTCCGTCGTATCTACTTTTCCAAACACTTTTGCCCTTATTTTGGATTCTAACTTGCATTATTTGAATGGAACTAACCCGGACTGACGTTGTTTTCAGCAGAATTACCATGGTGTTATTTATGTGCAGAAACAAAAGTTCTTGGAATGAGCTGAAACTTCACGGAACATCTTTTCGAAAATAATAAACAAATCCTTGCAAAAGATGAAGACCAGGGGGCCCACACCCTAGCCACGAGGGTGGGGGCGCGCCTGCCCCCTAGGACGCGCGCCCTACCTCGTGGGCCCCTTGGAGCTCCTCTGACCTCAACTCCAACTCTATATATTTGCTTTTGGGGAGAAAAAAATAAAGGACAAGGATTCATCACGTTTTATGATACGGAGCCGCCGCCAAGCCCTAAAACCTCTTGGGAGGGTTGATCTGGAGTCCGTTCGGTGCTCCAGAGAGGGGAATCAGTCGCCATCGTCATCATCAACCATCCTCCATCACCAATTTCATGATGCTCACCACTGTGCGTGTGTAATTCCATCGTAGGCTTGCTGGACGGTGATGGGTTGGATGAGATTTATCATGTAATCGAGTTAGTTTTGTTAGGGTTTGATCCCTAGTATCCACTATGTTCTGAGATTGATGTTGCTATGACTTTGCTATGCTTAATGCTTGTCACTAGGGCCTGAGTGCCATGATTTGAGATCTGAACCTATTATGTTTTCATCAATATATGAGAGTTCTTGATCCTATCTTGCAAGTCTATAGTCACCTATTATGTGTTATGATCCGTTAACCCCGAAGTGACAATAATCGGGATACTTGCCGGTGATGACCGTAGTTTGAGGAGTTCATGTATTCACTATGTGTTAATGCTTTGGTCTGGTACTCTATTAAAAGGAGGCCTTAATATCCCTTAGTTTCCGCTAGGACCCCGCTGCCACGGGAGGGTAGGACAAAATATGTCATGCACGTTCTTTTCCATAAGCATGTATGACTATATTCAAAATACATGCCTACATTACATTGATGAATTGGAGCTAGTTCTGTGTCACCCTAGGTTATGACTGTTACATGATGAACCACATCCGGCATAATTCTCTATCACCGATCCATTGCCTACGAGCTTTCCATATATTGTTCTCCGCTTATTTACTTTTCCGTTGCTATTGCTATCATCACTACAAAATACCAAAAACAGTACTTTTGTTACTGTTACCTTTTGCTACCGTTACCACTACTATCATATTACTTTGCTACTAAATACTTTGTTGCAGATATTAAGTTTCCAGGTGTGGTTGAATTGACAACTCAGCTGCTAATACTTGAGAATATTCTTTGGCTCCCCTTGTGTCGAATCAATAAATTCGGGTTGAATACTCTACCCTCGAAAACTGTTGCGATCCCCTATACTTGTGGGTTATCAGCCGTTAACCCCTTAACGGGCCCAAGCTGACACGTGTGCCATCCAGGCTCTTTGCCGTCAGCTGGCAGACGGCAAAGACCTTTGTATCTTTGTCGTCCGCCAGAAGATGGCAAAGAAGCCTTTGCCGTAGCCTGTTCAGTCGGACGTGTTTCCATCAGCTGGCTGACGGCAAAGGTCTTTGTCGTCCGCTATGTGTTCCTTTGCCGTCCGCCATGGCTGACCGCAAAGTTCCTGATTCCTGTAGTGAAAGATTATTGAAAGTTCTAAGGAAGCACCGAGCTGCTATTGGATATACTCTTGATGATTTAAAGGGCATTAGTCCCACTCTATGTCAGCACATGATTAATATGGAACCTAATGCTAAACCCGTTGTTGATCACCAACGTTGGTTAGATCCGAAGATGAAAGAAGTGGTAAGAACGGAAATATTAAAACTTCTGGAAGCAGGTATAATCTATCCTATAGCTGATAGTAGATGGGTAAGTGTTGTTCATTGTGTCCCTAAGAAAGGAGTTATTACTATTGTTCCTAATGATAAGAATGAACTTATTCCATAGAGAATTGTTACAGGCTATAGAATGGTAATTGATTTTAGAAAATTAAACAAAGCAACTAGAAAAGATCATTACCCTCTGTTTTTTATTGATCAAATGCTAGAAATATTATCTAAGCACACACATTTTTGCTTCCTTGGTGGATATTCTGGTTTTTCACAAATACATGTTTCTCAACCTGATCACGAAAAGACCACTTTTACTTGTCCTTTTGGAACTTATGCTTATAGATGTATGCCTTTTGGTTTATGCAATGCACCTACTACCTTTCAAAGATGTATGACTGCTATATTCTCAGACTTTTGTGAAAAGATTGTTGAGGTTTTCATGGATGACATTTCTGTTTATGGGAAGTCTTTTGATGATTTTTAAGCAATATTGATCGAGTTTTGCAGAGATGTGAGCAAACAAATATTCTCTTGAATTGGGAGAAGTGCCACTTTATGGTTAATGAAGGTATTGCTTTGGGCCATAATTTTTTTGAAAGAGGTATTGAGGTGGACAAAGCTAAGGCTGATGCAATTGAGAAAATGCCATGTCCTAAAGATATCAAAGGTATTCGAAGTTTCCTTGGTCATGCTGGTTTCTATAGGAGATTTATCAAAAACTTTTCTAAAATTTCTAGGCCTCTTACAAATCCTTTTCAAAAGGATATTCCTTTTGTCTTTGATGATGATTGTTTAGAAGCCTTCGAAACACTCAAGAAAGCCTTAATTTCTGCACCTATTGTTCAGCCACCTGATTGGAACTTACCTTTTGAAATTATGTGTGATACTAGTGATTATGCTATTGGTGTTGTTCTAGGACAAATAGTTGATAAGAAACTGAATGTTATTCATTATGCTAGTAAAACTCTAGACATTGCACAAAGAAATAATGGTACTACTGAAAAAGAATTCTTAGTAGTGGTGTTTGCTTGTGATAAATTTAGATCTTACATCGTTGACTCTAAAGTTATTGTTCACATTGATCATGCTGCAATAAAGTATCTTATGGAAAAGAAAGATGCCAAACCTAGACTTATTCGATGGGTTCTCTTGCTACAAGAATTTGATTTGCATATCACTGATAGAAACGGAGCAAAGAACCCCGTGGCTGATAACTTGTCTAGGCTTGAAAATGTGCTTGATGACCCACTACCTATTTGTTGGGGATACGACTACCAGGTATGACCCGCCCAGGAGGGGCCGGGTCAACCACAATGGCGGTTTACTTAAATGAAGCCCGAAGAGTATACAAGGTGACAGTTTATGATAAGGCTTATAGTAGGCCCAAGCCCAGAGGCAGCTTAAGGCCCGTAAGTATAAACCGCCATGTATGAATAGACTTGTAATGCAAGGCATGTAAGAGATGTCACCGAGCCGGACACGTTGTATGAGCCGGCCGAGAATCTGTAGGCCGCAGCCCGTAGGGCGTCAACCTGTGTATATAAGGGGACGACCCGGTGGCGGTTTAGGGCAAGAAACAACGGATCGAGAGCCAAGCTAGCGGATTCGCTCCTTGGTCATCAAAACCTAGCAATACCACAACAACTGGACTAGGCTTTACCTTCACCGCAAGGGGCCGAACCAGTATAAACCTCTCGTGTCCTTTGTCCCGATTAACCCCTTTAAGCTTCCTAGTTGCGATGGCTCCACGACTAAGTCCTTTCACTAGGACATCTGCCATGACAATTCCACGACAGTTGGCGCCCACCGTGGGGCTAGCGCATGGTGGATTTGAGTTCTTGAAGGGCAGCTTCAAAGGGCTCAAGGGATACACTGTGGGCCGGATGACCAAGAGTCGTCGCGACAAGCTCTACATCTACGACGCAGGCTGGGGCCCTGACGCTGGCTCAATTGAGTACGGGTACCGGGTCCCCTTCATCGGAATACACGTCTTCATTGGTCGGATCGGCGAGCCGGGCCCTGAGCCGGACATCTGCACCGACCTCATCGAGACGGCTCAGCGTGCGAGACCCGCCCAGACTGAGCCCTCCGTGAGGCGTACCTTCGTGGGTTGCATCCATGGAGGGGAGTTTTCTGAAGGATCTGTGGATGGCGGTGAGACGACCGTCTACTCTGACGGTGAGTCGTCCACAGGCGAGACGGATTCATTGTATCAACTACAAGATGGCGGGCTTGGGGGTTGTTCCGATGGTAGCGGTATTCTGGACCCCTTTGAGCCGCCGAACAGAGCGGGGACCTTCATGACTGGTACGCAGCCCGCTCAAAACTCTATGGCTACGTTAGTGATAACCACCGGGTCGGCAGCGGACGGGCAGGAGACCCCGCGCGCCCACCGGCTCAGGTGCTGATGGATCTCATGGATAGGATGACGGCCCTGTTGACCGCCGTGGTCGAACCAGCGGATAAGGCTCAGCATGATGCGGAGGTGGCACGGTTACATGGGGAGGTAGCACAAGCCAAGGAAAACTTAGCGGCGGAGGACGTCAGGATGGCTGCAGAGCGGGTGGCTTTGGATGCTCGGGCTCAGCAGCTTCAATCAAAGGCTTTTCGGCACACGATGGATCTGAACGCATCAAACGAGGTCATGAGGAGAAGGCACCAGAAGACTCAATCACGTCTGCCTCTGACTTACGATCCTAGGAACCTCTTCCACACACCCGGTGCCGGTCCCAATAACCCACCGGAGGCAAACCGGATTACAACACCCGGGGCTAGGGCGCCGGTTCAGCCACGGACTGTGGAACCCCCTCGTGTGAATACTGCTCCGCCTCATTATGCACCGACACCACCGGGTCATTTTTCTAACCCTTTGGAGAATTTGATCGCTGCATCGGCATGTTTGGTGGCTCTCCCGATGGAAGGCGACTCTCCGACGATGATCGAAACACAAAGGGTCAGAGAACTTCTTCAGATGGCTCTGGCATAGCAGGAGGCATACTCTTATAGTCGAGACAGGATTCACTCAACCCCTCGCCCAAGCCGGAGCCCAAGCTCTAGCAGACATATGGATTCAACGGCCGTGTCAAGCAACGCCCAGCGCCGTAACCAGCCGCGCAGGCATGACCCGGCGCCTGATGGATCTCTTAACTTGGTCGACCAGGATAGGATCCGCCAATAGGCTGAGCGGGTGGTTCAACAGGTAGCTGAGTAGGCGGCTCATCAAGCTTTTCCGGTTTATCCGACGACCTCTGTTGAAGCGGGTGTGGCCACAAGGACAGGAGGTGTCCCTTGCTTGGTGTCGGCTCTGCGTAATGAGCGTTTGCCAAAGGATTTCAAGGGGCCTTAGAAGGTGCCTAATTACACAGCCGACTTACAGCCTAGGGCATGGATTGAAAGTTATGAGATGGCCATGGAATTGCTGGAGGTCAGTGACGCAACAATGGCTAAGTACTTCACTATGATGCTGGATGGAACGGCCCGCACTTGGTTAAAGGGACTGCCCCCTAATTCCATTGGTTCCTGGGCCGAGTTAAAGGCCCGGTTTATTCAGAACTTCAAATATACATGCAAGCAGTAGATGTCGATTGTGGACTTGACTAATTGCAGGCAGGAAGAAGGTGAGTCCACGACCCATTGGGTGCGTCGGGTGAAGGAAATAATACATTCGTCTGATAAAATGGATGCCGGCTCCGCGGTCTTAATGTTGGAGAAAAAATGTCGTTTTGAACCTCTGAAACAGAAGCTAGGGCGGCTCAAGCACGATTGTAATGACATGGGCCAGCTGATGGCAGCTCTAGTCAAATATGTCGATTTAGATAGTACCAAGGATCCTGCGTCTGATGAAGAGAAGACAGGGAAGGGAAGGAAGAACGGCAACACTAAGGGTCTTCAGCATAACCCGACAAATCAAGGAGGTAATAATAAACGTAAGGCTGACGACAGCTCAGAGTTTGTGGTGAATGCGCAAGGCAACAATCAATGACGTAAGGGGAGGCCACCTCCTCGGTCAGGCGGGTCAGGTTCCACCCTCGAGCAGTCGCTAAATGAACCATGTCCAAGACACGGCACCCGGGAGAAGCCGACCACCAATCTATGGAAAGACTGTACGATCATGAAGGCTTTCCAGAATTCTAACATGTTCGACGGTAATCATGGACCTGGCGGCGGCTCAGGCGGTGGCGGTTTTCATGGCTCGGGCGGCAACTCAGGCGGTGGCGGTTTTCATGGCCCGAGCGGCAATTCAGGCGGTGGCGGTTTTCATGGCCAGGGCCCTCAAGGTAATCAAGGTGGTTATAATCAGCAATCTGGCCAAGGAGGTCAGCAGCAGCAGCAATCCGGGTTTCAGAGTAACCCAAAGCAGCTAAGTAGTGGGCAGTATCATGTGTTCACCACCAGTTTATGCAAAAGGGACCAGAAACTTCATAAGAGAGCGGTCAACGCTGTTGAGCCGGCGGTTCCTCGTTATTTGAGATGGTCTGAGCAGCCTATTCTTTGGATTAGGGAAGATGACCTTCCCCGGGTTGACAACCCGGGTCATCTGGCTTTGGTGGTGGCGCCTCAGGTTGGTGGATATAAATTCACTAAAGTACTCATGGACGGAGGTAGTAGCATCAACATCCTCTATTATGAGACGTTCCGTCGCATGGGATTGACCGACAAAAGTCTTAAGACGTCCAATATTGTTTTTCATGGAGTGGTGCCTGGTAAGTCGGCATACCCAGTGGGTAAGATTGAGCTGGAGGTAGCTTTTGGAGATGAGCATGATTTGTAACACCCCCGATGTAACTTGCCATATTTGTACTCCGACTCTTGCCATTTTTGGCTCTAAGTTATGAGATTCCTTCGTGGTTGGGTTCTTGTCTTCGTTTTGCATTTTGATCATGTCATGCATTTCATATCATGTCATCATGTGCATCGCATTTGCATACGTGTTCGTCTCATGCTTCCGAGCATTTTCCCCGTTGTCCGTTTTGCATTCCGGCACTCCTATGTCATCCTGCGCCCCCTTTTGTCTCTTTTCATGCGTGGGGGTTAAAATTTCTCGGAATGGACCGAGATTTACCAAGCGTCCTTGGTACACCACCGGTAGACCGTCTGTCAAGTTTCGTGCCATTTGGAGTTCGTTTGATACTCCAACGGTTAACCGGGGAACCGTAAAGGCCTCGTGTGTGTTGCAGCCCAACACCCCTCCAAAGTGGTCCAATAGCCCATCCAAACCTATCCCATGTCCTCCGCCGTTGGATCATGATCGCGTGGCCGAAAACTACACCTCATTTGTACACTCCTACCTCCTCCTACCTATAAAAAGGCCTCCTCTTCCGAAATTTCGGGCGAAACCCTAGCCCCGCTCCTCCTCGCCGCCGGACGCGTCCGGACCGCGCCGGACACGTCCGCGCTGCCACCCCCCTCCACTCATAGGCCGCCACATGGCGCCCAGACCTTCCACCGCCGCCGGCCCGCCTGGCCCGAGGTTGGCCCTCCTGCTCCGCCGACCGGGCCTGCGCCCTCGCACCTCCATCTCCGACCCCGCCGCCTGCCGCCTAGCGCGCGCCGCCGCCCGCCGATGCGCCGACCGGGCCACCGCCGCCGCGCCGACCTCCGCTCCACCCCGCTCCCTCCATCTCCGGCCGGATCTCGTCGCCCCGAGCTCGCCGGCGTCTTCCTCCACTACTCCGGCCGCCATCCCCGTCTTCTCCGGCGACCTCCCCGATGAACCTGGAACCGCGCGTCTCAGATCCGGATCTGGAAAACCCTAGGGTTGACCTCGTTTCATCACTAAGTCATTTTATTTCTGCATTTTGAAGCCCTGTTCAACATGTCATAACTCCTCATCCTTAGATCCATTTTGCATGCATGATATATCAAAATGTTCATCATGATGTACTCTTCATTTTGTTCCATTGTGCCATGCTTGTTTGAGTCCATCTTGATGCCCAAATAGTCAAAGCAAGAGTGCTATAAAATGTTAGGTGCTGATTTTTAGCAAATTATGAGCATTTGTCATTTTGCTACGATTGTTGTGTGCTGCATATGGGCATGAGCTCTACATGTGTTTTGGGCTATGCCATGCCATCTTTACAGGGGTGCATGCCATGTATTTTTGTGATCTTTGGGTGACTAGCACAAGCATGCAAAGTAGCTCTCGTAATATTGCTGATTTCAGAGACTTAGAATTTCACTAAGTCTTTGCTCTGCTGTTATTTTTATGCCATGTATTCATGTTGCTACAGAGAGATCCATGCTTCTTTTGAGTAGTTCAGTAAGGATGATTTTGACATATGGTTATGCTCTATCCATCCATGCCCCTGTTTTCATTTATGGAGTACCCTAGCATGACTTAATCTTGCTCTACTTTTGCTATAAATGTTCCTGGCAGATTGTTTACGTGTTAATCAATTTTGCCAAGGTTGTTGTAGTTGATGCATGCATGCTATGAGATTGTTCTTGCCATGGTTAGCTTCTTGAACATGTCTTCTTGCTGGTAGTATGTTTATCTTGTCATGCAATGCCTTGTGTTGAGTGCATCGATCTCGCAAAGATGCCTTCATAACTCTGTTTTTGCCATGCTCAGTTTTCTGCCAAGTCTGAATCTGTTAACGAAACTTGCTATGTTTACATGGGTGCCATCATATCTTCTGATCCTTTTTGGCTTATGGTCAGTAAGGGACTTTTGTTCTATGATTTGAGTAGATTCATGCCATGCCTTGTATTTCTATGATATGTTCCTATAGCATTTTGCTTGCTTGCTCTAAACATTGCTTCCTGACATGTTAATATTTTCACTAAGTCTGTGATGCTGATATCTTTTGCACTTCTGCCATGCTTGTTTGAACCTGCTCTTGTGTGATTTAGCCGTAGCTCAGTGTTCATCTTTTGTCAAGCATCTTGAGTAGATCACTGCCATGTGCTTTGTTGCTATGTTGGAGTGTAGTAGCTTAGTTTCTTGTTGCATTGTAGATGGCATCGTGCTGTTAATTGCAGAATTGTGCCATTCTTGTTTTGCTTGTCATTTGCAATCCGTGCATCCGATTCCGGTGATCTTTATATCGATTTCGACCGAAATCAACTCATCTTTCTAGTGACACACTTGGTTTGCCAAGTTGAGGCCTGGTTCAATATTTTCCTTCCGGAGCATGCTTATGCATTGCATATAACATCCCGCATATCATGCCATGTTTTGCATCATGTTGCTTGCGCATTGCACCGTGGTTGATTGTTGTTTCCTTTGCTTGTGTTCTTGCTTTGGGTAGAGCCGGGAGACAATTACGTGATCGAGGAACCCGTTGAGTATGCTTACGAGGATCAAGCTTTCGTCAACTCGGAGAACTTTGCAGGCAAGATGACCATACCCTCGAAATCACTTCTATCTTTGCTTGCTAGTTGTTCGCTCTATTGCTATGCCGCGATACCTACCACTTGCTATATCATGCCTCCCATATTGCCATGACAAGCCTCTAACCCACCTTTCCTAGCAAACCGTTGTTTGGCTATGTTACCGCTTTGCTCAGCCCCTCTTATAGCGTTGCTAGTTGCAGGTGAAGATGGAGTTTGTTCCTTGTTGGAACATGTTTATTATTGGGATATCATTATTATATCTTGTTTAGTTTAATGCACCTATATACTTGGTAAAGGGTGGAAGGCTCGGCCTTATGCCTGGTGTTTTGTTCCACTCTTGCCGCCCTAGTTTCCGTCATACCGGTGTTATGTTCCTTGATTTCGTGTTCCTTACGCGGTTGGGTTATAATGGGAACCCCTTGACAGTTCGCCTTGAATAAAACTCCTCTAGCAAGGCCCAACCTTGGTTTTACCATTTTCCACCTAAGCCTTTTTCCCTTGGGTTTCACGGACTCAAGGGTCATCTTTATTTTAACCCCCGGGGCCAGTGCTTCTCTAAGTGTTGGTCCAACCTGAGCGATGTCCGGCGCCCCCTGGGCAACCAGGGTCTATGCCAACTCGACGTCTGGCTCATCTGGTCTGCCCTGAGAATGAGATATGTGCAGCTCCTATCGGGATTCTTGTTTTACCATTGTCAAAATATCCTGTAACCGGGATTCCGAGTCTGATCGGGTCATCCTGGGAGAAGGAATATCCTTCGTTGATCGTGAGAACTTGTGATGGGCTAAGTTGGGACACCCCTGCAGGGTTTTGAACTTCCGAAAGCCGTGCCCGCGGTTATGGGCAGATGGGAATTTGTTAATATCCGGTTGTAGAAAACTTGACACTTAACTTAATTAAAATGAATCAACCGTGTGTGTAGCCGTGATGGTCTCTTTTCGGCGGAGTCCGGGAAGAGAACACGGTCTCGTGTTATGCTTGAACGTAAGTAGTTTCAGGATCACTTCTTGATCTTTATAGCTTCTTGACCATGCTTTGCTTCTCTTCTCGCTCTCATTTGCGTAAGTTAGCCACCATACATGCTAGTTCTTGCTGCAGCTCCACCTCCCTACCTTTTCCTACCCATAAGCTTAAATAGTCTTGATCGTGAGGGTGTGAGATTGTTGAGTCCCCGTGAATCACAGATTACTTCCAAAACTAGATGCAGGTGCCGATGATGCTAGTGCAGGGGAGGCGACCGAACTCAAGTGGGAGTTCAACGAGGATTCAGGACGTTACTATGTTTCCTTTTCGGACGATCAGTAGAGGAGCCCAGTTGGGGCGATCGGGGATCTATGCATTTGGGGTTGTCTTTATTTATGTTGGTTCCGTAGTCGGACCTTGATTGTATTCTGGATGATGTAATGCTATATTTATGTATTGTGTGAAGTGGTGATTGTAACCCAACTCTTTATCCCTTTCTTATTCACTACATGGGATGTGTAAAGATTACCCCTCTTGCGACATGTCTACTATGCAGTTATGCCTCGAAGTCGTGCTCTGACGCGTGGGAGATATAGCCGCATCGTGGGTGTTACATGATTCCAGGGCTGAGAAATTAACCTTTGAGGTGGTCAAAATCAAGAGCTCGTATCACGCCCTGTTTGGACAACCGGCTTATGCAAAATTCATGGCACGGCCGTGTTATGTTTATCTATAGCTCAAGATGCCAGGTTATAAAGGTACTATCACAGTACATGGAAGTCGGAAGATAGCCTTAGAGTGTGAGGAAGGCGATGCTACTTACGCGGAATCTGTTTGCGCAACAGAGGAGTTAAAGTTCTACAAAGACAACATTGACCCAGCAGACATGAAATCTTTCAAGAAGCCAACTACGGAACATGAGCCGGCACTGAAGTTTAAGTCAGCTGACGATACTAAAATGATTGATTTTGTGCCTGGCGACTCATCCAAACAATTCACTATCAGTGCTAATTTGGATCCCAAATTGGAAGGCGCGCTCATCGAGTTCACCCATGAGAACTGGGACATCTTTGCATGGAAGCCTTCTGACATGCCGGGTGTATCGAGAGAACTCGCTGAGCACACTCTCAATATTGATCCAAAGTTTAAGCCGGTCAGGCAGTTTCTTCGGCGGTTCAACGAGGAAAGGCGCGAGGCTATTGGAGAAGAGGTGGCCCGGCTTTTGGCAGTCGGGTTCATTATTGAAGTCTTTCATCCAGAGTGGTTGGCTAACCCGGTGCTCGTGCTTAAAAAGAACGGTACCTGGTGTATGTGTGTGGATTACACGGACTTAAACAAAGCTTGTCCGGCTGATCCTTTTGCTCTCCCTCATATTGATCAAATCATTGATGCTACGGCAGGTTGTGAGCTTTTGAGCTTTTTGGATGCTTATTCTGGTTACTATTAGATCAAGATGGCGGTTAAGGACCAGGAGAAGACAACTTTCATTACTCCATTTGGGGCCTTTTGCTATGTGTCCATGCCTTTTGGGCTTAAGAGTGCCCAGGCGACTTATCAGCGGTGTGTGCAGAACTGTCTTCACAACCAGATTGGGCATAATGTTCATGCTTATGTGGACGATATAGTGGTGAAATACAGAGAGAAGGAAACCTTGGTAGATGATCTGAAGGAAACTTTTGATAACCTCCGGGTCTACAAGATGATGCTTAACCCAGCCAAGTGCATTTTTGGAGTACCGGCGGGCAAGCTTTTGGGTTTTTTGGTGTCTAACAGAGGCATTGAGGCTAACCCAGAGAAAATAAAGGCGATTACGTCTTTGGCTAAGCCGGTGTGCATCAATGACGTTCAGCGGCTGGCGGGTCGTGTTGCAGCTTTAATCCATTTCATAAGTCGGTTAGGTGAGAAGGTTATGCCGTTATATCAAATGATGAAGAAGACGGATGATTTTGTCTGGAGTGATGCTGCTAACTCTGCTTTTGAAGATCTGAAAAGACAGCTCGCTGAGCTGCCGGTTCTTGCTGCTCCCGTTGATAAGGAGCCACTGTTGTTATATGTGATTGCTAACACACATGCTGTCAGTGTGGCCATTGTTGTAGAGCGCAAAGAGGCTGGCAAGGAATATCCGGTTCGATGACCGGTTTACTACGTCAGTGAGGTGCTCATTGAGTCCAAACAGAGATATCCACATTGGCAGAAACTCGTTTATGGGGTGTTCATGGCGAGCCGGAAGCTTAAGCATTACTTTCAGGGTCATCCTATCACTGTGGTTAGCTCGGCTCCTTTAGGAGATATTATTCAAAATAGAGAAGCCACAGGACGAGTCGCCAAGTGGGCCATTGAACTTGGGTCTCATGGTTTAAAGTATGTGCCACGTACTGCCATCAAATCTCAAGCACTGGTGGATTTCATTAATGATTGGACGGAGTTGCAAATACCTGAAGAGAAGCCAGACAACACATATTGGACGATTCATTTTGATGGGTCCAGGCAATTGGAGGGCTTGGGGGCTGGACTTGTTTTAACTTCCCCTCGAGGTGACAAGTTTTGTTATGTGTTGCGGTTGATGTTTCCTCGTACTAACAACGCAACAGAGTATGAGGCCTTATGTTGGAGATATGCCCTAGAGGCGATCATGCATGATGATATTTCCTATGTGTTTATGAATAAAGATAGTCCTTGGACATTATCAATGATGTGTATCAGCAAGTACGTGACTTGTTTGTGGGACTATGCATTGTATGATGACTGTCCTAAAAGGTCCCTAGTAGAAAGGGCTGTGTGGACGCGCAGCCAACTAGACTAGCATATGACACGGTCGATGGCTTGGTCTCACTAGCCATGGAGCATTGGATGCTAACCGGATAATATGGACTTGGAAGGATCTAGTCGGATTCGACGTAGTCGGATCCGAGTCGAGATAAGGTCCGAGTTGGATAGACCCAACTATGAGACGCAGCGATATGTCGTCTGTGAGTCTCTAGTACAACATATGTTCTATGTCCTAAGACCTGAGCTGATGCATGTACTCGGGATGGTGACAGACTTGCTTTGGGCCAACCAAACGCTACTCCGTGACTGGGTAGTTACAAAGGTAGGTTCCAGGCTTGTCCAGACCCATGCTGCGAGACATGGTCGAGCAAGATGGGATTTGCCCCTTCGACTAGGAGAGATATACTCTGGGCCCCTCGTGTGATCCGACCAGGATAAGCATGGCCATGCGACAAGTATTATGAGATAATCCGGATAGTGGTTGGCATCACTAGAACGAGAAAGAGGTTGGGCTAGCACAAGGATGACAGACTCGCCTTGAGCTCGACAACATATATCGTGTGGCAAAAGGAATGGAAGTATGATGTACAGGTTCGCTAACCAGCTTCATAGTCTGCTTGGTGTTCGGCATGCCTTGCTAGAGGCCACTACCAATCGTGCAGTTCAGAGTTGATCCGAACTGCGACCAAGCTGACTTGAACCTAAGGGGTCGCGCGCTTAAGTGAAGGAACCTACGAGGTCGGATCCGAGAACACTGGTCGGATCTGATCCGAACTGTATTCGGATTGTGGCCGAGTAGACTTATGGGCTTTAGGGTCCATGCGAGACCCAAGTGTTGAGCCCGCGACGGACGCCTATATATATAGTGGAGGTGCCGCACACTCACACGGTTGATCGCTTCGGCGCTGTCACTAGGGTTTGCATGTGTTGCGAATAGACACCTCCACTCGCTGCCGGTTGTGTGATCGGACCTAGCAGTCCGCCGCACGATGTTCCTCCTGCACGTGCGGATACCGTTAGAGGCGGTGCACTTGCGCCGCTCCGGCGAACCTGTATGTGGGAACCGACCACAGGTTGTACGAGGGAGATCGGACGAGGAGGAGACGATCCACGCGGACATGCTGCCCCAACTGTTCTTCCGCTGCACGACACTGCGCGTCAAGTGGTAACGAACTGTGATCCATCTCCGTAGCATGTTCTTGGTTGTTCTGCGCGTAGGAAATTTTAATTTGCAGTCGATGCACCCTACCGTAGATCCCCACAATGGTATCAGAGCCTCTGTTATAGGATTTGGATTCAGATCGTATGCATATTAGATATGTGGAGGCAATAGATGAGATCTGTTGTCATTGATAAGATTGGCTGTGTGCACGGTTGATGAAATCAACTGCACATGGGGATCGATGTGGCTATGTTTTTTGTTGATTGGGATCGATGAGGTCGTGACATGATCTACCCCTACCGGTCGGTTATCCGCCATCGGGGTTAATAGTGAAACGTAAATCCGAATCGGATTCACGATGATCACTCAAACCGGTAGAATGCGATTCTATGCATAACTTTATTTTGCAGGGTTTGATGTGAATAGTATGGCTCATGTGTATGTGATGCATGTGTGTAAATTATACATGACCTGCGTGTCATGTTTTTCAGCCGACAGGAGCCAAAGTGCTGTCATTATATTGTATAACGACCTGCGTGTCGACTTGTGACTCTGTAAAATTCATTACTAGATGTAGTAGTTGGATAATAGAGATCAGGTTGGTGGCTTGGCGTCCCAGCGTGACAAACAAGATGGAGTTCCTAGATGGTCATCGGAGTCGGAGCCAACCTGGAAGAACATCCATGAAGGAGCCATACTATTTCACAATATGTGTTTATTTGCGATTGTTATGCTTCCTTGTTTTTCTATGCATGTTAGAATGGTAGAAAGATCCCTCATGAATATCAAGCGAATTGCCATCCCCGATGTTGCACCTTCGCACGTCAAGTACGTCTAGTAGTGGGCTCATAAAATTGGGGTGCTGCTAGGTGTCCTTGAACTGAAGGGTTCGTGTCGGACACGGACATGCACTGCATTAGGTTGACTTGACAAGGCTATCAAAACGGTTTTGGACCTTGTGGCAAAAGAGGTCGGGAGCCGGGGTATGAGATACCTACCCGACCGACAGGAGTCATATAGAGATACGATTAGCAAGGAGTTGCTTACCGGATAGGCATGTTGTCTAGCAGTGATGCTAAAGCTCACTAGTCGCATGTGCTAGTCGGATCCTGAATCACTGAGAGTTTGCGGAGGGATGCTGACTTCAGTGGGAGTATTTCTGTTTAAGGCTAGAATTACTCAACATAAACACATTGCTTAGTGATTGCATATTTTTCTGTTGTAGATCAATGGCACCACCTGCTCAACCCAACTTTGCATTGAAATTAATTCTGGAAAAGGATAAACTGAATGGAACAAACTTTACTACCTGGTATAGAAATTTGAGAATTGTTCTCAAGCATGATAAAAAGGAACATGTTCTAGAGGATCCGCTTCCAGAGGAACCTGCCGATAATGCTAGTACCACAACCAAGAATGCCTACCAGTAACTCGTTGATGAATCAAACGAGATCAGCTGCCTCATGTTGGCTTGTATGGATCCTGATTTGCAGCAGCATTTCGAAGACGTTGGGGCTTTCGATATGATCGAGAGTCTCAAGAGCATGTTTCAGGTGCAGGCTAGGACCAAAAGGTTCAACGTCTGGCGATCCTTGATGGATTGTAATCTGAAGGAAGGTGATCCACTGAGCCCGCATGTGATCAAGATGATCGGATATGTGCAAGCTTTGGATCGGTTGGGCTTCCCACTCTTGGATGAGCTGGCTACTGATGCAGTTCTGGGTTCTCTTCCGCCCAGCTATGGGACGTTCATCTCGAACTATCATATGCATGGCATGGATAAGAAGCTCACTGAATTGCATGGGATGCTCAAAGTGGCAGAGCAGGATATTAAGAAAGGCATGCGTCAAGTGTTGATGGTGCAGAAATCGGCTAAGTTCAAGAAGAGTTGGTCTAAGAAGAAGGCTAAGGCAAAGGGCACAGAGATGGTAACCTCCACCGCTGCGCCGAAGTCTGGACCAGACTCAAAGACCATTTACTATCATTGCAAGGAAACTGGTCACTGGAAGAGGAACTGTAGCAAGTGGCTTGCAGAGCATGGCAAGAAGGTCAGGAATGTTGCTTCAGGCAAAGGTACACTTGTTGCATATGTTATAGACGTTTACCTTGCTGACATACCTAGTAGCTCTTGGGTATTTGATACCGAATCGGTTGTTCATATTTGCAACTCGATGCAGGGGCTGGTAAGAACTAGGCGTGTGGCACAAGGGGAGATTGACATCAGGGTCGACAACAAAGCAAGAGTTGTTGCGTTGGGGGTTGGCACGATGCAGCTCCAGCTTCCTTCTGAATTTATTTTGGAATTGAATAATTGTTATTACATTCCTGCACTTAGTCGGAACATTATTTCTGCCTCATTCTTAATGAGTCAGGGTTATGAATTCAATTTAAAGGACAACGGTTGTTCGATTTATTTGAATGGTATGTTCCACGGCTATGCACCCATTGTTGATGGGTTATTTATATTGAATCTAGAACAGGAACCGGTCTATAACGTGAATGTCAAGAGGCATAATCCCAATGAGATAAATCCGACATACTTCTGGCATTGCCGGCTTGGACACATTAGTCTGAAATGCATGAAGAAGCTCCATGATGATGGACTCCTAACTTCCACCGACTTTGGGTCGTTCGAGACATGCGAATCATGCTTGCTTGGCAAGATGACTAAGTCTCCTTTCGCAAAGAGTTGTGAGAGGGCATCCGAGCTGTTGGAACTGATACATAGTGATGTGTGTGGACCAATGAGCACAACTGCCAGTGGTGGCTATCAGTACTTCATGACTTTTACCGACGACTTGAGTAGATACGGATATATCTATTTGATGAGGCACAAGTCAGAGACTTTTGAAAAGTTCAAAGAGTTTCAAAATGAGGTGGAGAATCAGCTCGGCAAGACTATAAAACTTCTACGATCTGATCGTGGAGGTGAGTACATGAGCCAGGAGTTTGATGATCATCTGAAAAGCAGAGGTATAGTACCTCAGCTCACACCTCTGGGTACGCCACAGAGAAATGGTGTATCAGAACGGAGGAATCGCACATTGTTGGACATGGTTCGATCTATGATGAGCAAGTCGGATTTACCCTTGTCATTCTAGGGATACGCTCTAGAAACTGCAGGTTTCACACTTAACAGGGTACCATCAAAATCCGTAGACAAGACACCACATGAGATGTGGACCAGGAAGAGTCCTAGTTTGTCTTTTCTAAAGATTTGGGGTTGTGAAGCATTTGTCAAGAAACTTATGTCAGACAAGCTTACACCCAAGTCAGATAAATGCATATTCATGGGATATCCGAGGGAAACCTTGGGATATAACTTCTACAACAGGGAGGAGAACAAAGTGTTTGTTGCTCGGAACAGGGTTTTCCTTGAGAAAGAGTTTCTCAGTCGGGAGGCCAGTGGGAGGATGGTCTGACTCAAAGAAATTCGAGGACCACTCGGGGACGGCTCGGCTGGTGATGAGATCATACCGGAGTCAGTCAGGGAACCTGTAGTGGAAGCGACACCGGAACCACGGAGATCGGAAAGATTGCGCAGAGTGCGTGATGTATTGTTGCTAGAAAGCGACGAGCCGGCCGCATATGCGGAAGCGATGGTGTGCCCAGATTCCGAGGCATGGCTGGAGGCCATGAGATCCGAGTTAAAGTCCATGGATGAGAATCAAGTTTGGGACTTGGTTAATCTGCCGCCTGGCGTAACGGCCATTGGTTGCAAATGGGTCTTTAAGAAGAAAACCGATGTGGATGGAAATGTTCAGATCCACAAAGCTCGGCTTGTCGCTAAGGGTTATGGACAAGTTCAAGGAATTGACTACGACGAGACTTACTCGCTGGTAGCGATGCTGAAATCGGTGAGGATCGTACTAGCTATAGCTGCATATTTCGATTACGAGATATGGCAGATGGATGTCAAGACGGCTTTCCTTCGGAGAAATTTAACCGAGGACGTGTATATGATACATCCCGAGGGTTTTGTCGATCCGACTAGCACTAGTAAGGTATGCAAGCTCAAGAGGTCCATTTATGGGTTGAGGCAAGCATCTCGGAGCTGGAACATTCATTTTGATGAGGTCGTCACTGGTTTTGGCTTCATCAAAAGCGAAGAGGACTCTTGTTTATACAAGAAGTTAAGTGGGAGCTCGATAGTGTTTTTGATCTTGTATGTGGATGACATACTACTGATCGGAAATGATATTTCGATGCTGAACTTGGTCAAGGAGTCATTGAATGGCAAGTTTTCGATGAAGGTCCTTGGTGAGGCAATGTACACTTTAGGCATTAATATCTATAGAGATAGATCAAGGAGGCTGCTCGGCTTAAGCTAGAGCACGTACATAGATAAAGTGTTGAAGCGGTTCAACATGAGTGAGGTAAAGAAAGGGTTCTTGCCACTCTCACATGGTATAAGGCTAAGCGAGACTCATAGTCCTTCGACATTTGATGAGCGAAGCAGGATGAGTAGGATTCCATATGCCTCGGCAATCGGATCCATCATGTATGCCATGATATGTACGCGGCCCGATGTTTCTTTTGCAATAAGCCTAACAAGTAGATACCAGGCCAACCCAGGTGAGAGTCACTGGGCAGCGGTAAAGACTATTTTGAAGTACCTGAAAAGGACTAAAGAGATGTTCCTAGTTTATGGAGTTGAAGAAGAGCTCGTCGTAAGGGGTTGCGCCGATGCTAGTTTCCAAACCGACAGAGATGATTTTCGATCACAGTCCGGATTCGTGTACGTCATGAACGGAGGAGCAGTGAGCTGGATGAGTTCCAAGCAATATACGGTGGCCGATTCTACTACAGAAGCCGAATACATTGCGGCTTGTGAAGCTGCAAAGGAAGGTGTTTGGATCCAGAACTTTCTGGATGATCTTGGTATTTTCCCAGCCTCGGTAAAACCGTTGGACCTTTATTGTGATAATTCTGGTTCCATCGCACAAGCCAAGGAGCCGAGGAATCACCACAAGGTCAGACACATAGATCTGAAATATCACCTGATACGAACGATCGTAAAGAGTGGTGATGTAGAGTTATGCAAAATTCACATGGATGCAAATGTTGCGGATCCGTTGACTAAGTCGCTTCCACAACCCAAGCATGAGGGACACGTTAGAGCTACGGGCATTCGATGTCTATTTGATTGACTCTAGTGCAAGTGGGAGACTGTTGGAGATATGCCCTAGAGGCAATCATGTATGATGATATTTCCTATGTGTTTATGAATAAAGATAGTCCTTGGACATTATCAATGATGTGTATTAGCAAGTACGTGACTTGTTTGTGGGACTATGCATTGTATGATGACTGTCCTAAAGGTCCCTAGTCGAAAGGGCTGTGTGGACGCGCAGCCAACTAGACTAGCATATGACACGGTCGATGGCTTGGTCTCACTAGCCATGGAGCATTGGATGCTAACCGGATAATATGGACTTGGAAGGATCTAGTCGGATTCGACGTAGTCGGATCCGAGTCGAGATAAGGTCCGAGTCGGACAGACCCAACTATGAGACGCAGCGATATGTCATCTGTGAATCTCTAGTACAACATATGTTCTATGTCCTAAGACCTGAGCTGATGCATGTACTCGGGATGGTGACAGACTTGCTTTGGGCCGACCAAACGCTACTCCGTGACTGGGTAGTTACAAAGGTAGGTTTCAGGCTTGTCCAGACCCATGCTGCGAGACATGGTCGAGCAAGATGGGATTTGCCCCTCCGACCAGGAGAGATATACTCTGGGCCCCTCGTGTGATCCGACTAGGATAAGCATGGCCATGCGACAAGGATTATGAGATAATCCGGATAGTGGTCGGCATCACTGGAACGAGAAAGAGGTTGGGCTAGCACAAGGATGACAGACTCGCCTTGAGCTCGACAACACATATCGTGTGGCAAAAGGAATGGAAGTATGATGTACAGGTTCGCTAACCAGCTTCATAGTCTGCTTGGTGTTCGGCATGCCTTGCTAGAGGCCACTACCAATCGTGCAGTTCAGAGTTGATTCGAACTGCGACCAAGCTGACTTGAACCTAAGGGGTCGCGCGCTTAAGTGAAGGAACCTGCGAGGTCGGATCCGAGGACACTGGTCGGATCTGATCCGAACTGTATTCGGATTGTGGCCGAGTAGACTTATGGGCTTTAGGGTCCGTGCGAGGCCCAAGTGTTGAGCCTGCGACGGACGCCTATATATATAGTGGAGGTGCCGCACACTCACGCGGTTCATTGCTTCGGCGCTATCACTAGGGTTTGCATGTGTTGCGAATAGACACCTCCACTCGCTGCCGGTTGTGTGATCGGACCTAGAAGTCCGCCGCACGACGTTCCTCCTCCACGCGCGAATACCTTTAGAGGCGGTGCACTTGCGCCGCTTCGGCGAACCTGTACGTGGGAACCGACCACCGGTTGTACGAGGGAGATCGGACGAGGAGGAGACGATCCACATGGACGCGCTGCCCCAACTCTTCTTCCACTGCACGGCACTGCGCGTCTAGTGGTAACGAACTGTGATCCATCTCCCGTAGCATGTTCTTTGTTGTTCTACGTGTAGGAAATTTTAATTTGCAGTCGACGCACCCTACCGTAGATCCCAACACCTTACTCCATGGTCTTCGAATGGCTAAAGAAATGAGTTTAAGCCGGGTACGGTGCCTTGGCGACTCAGATTTGGTGGCTCAGCAAGTATCAGGCAAGTGGGATTCCAAGGATCCTCTCATGGCGGCTTATCGCCGTGAGGTTGATGTTGTTGCTGTACACTTCAAGGGTTATCAAGTGGAGCACATTGACCGCAGAAAGAATGAAGCAACCGATGCTTTAAGCCAGTTGGGATCTGAGCGTAAGCCGGTGCCGCCTAACACTTTTTTTAGATGTTCTGCATAACCCTTCTGTCAAGTTGCCTATAGAGGAAGACTTGGCTATTCCAGACCCGGAAGCACATTTGGTGGTGGCTCTTCATGTCATTCCAGATTGGACAGTGCCGTATTTGGCTTATATGACCCGGGGTGAGTTGCCGGAGGATGAGACCTTGGCTAGATAGATAACCTGACGGTTTAAGTCAATGACAATTTCCAATGGTGAGTTGTATCATCGCAGTGTCACTGGAGCATTTCAACGTTGTGTCTCTCTTGAAGAAGGTCAAGAAATTCTTCGTGAGATCCATGAAGGAGATTGTGGCCATCATGTTGGTTCAAAGTCTCTTGTGGCCAAAGCTTTCCGTCATGGTTTTTACTGGCTAACGGCTCACGCCGATGCGGAGGATCTGGTCAGTAGGTGCAATGGGTGTTAAAAATTCGCACGACGGGTGCACGTGCCGGCTCAGGAATTGCGGATGATTCCAATTACTTGGTCGTTGGCAGTCTGGGGACTTGAAATGGTTGGACCTTTCAAAAGATCCAAAGATAAAAAGACGCACCTTTTGGTGGCAGTGGACAAGTTCACAAAATGGGTTGAGGCAGAGCCGGTCAGTAAGTGTGATGCGGCCACGGTGGTTCAATTCATGAAGAAAGTGATCTTTCGTTTTGGTTTTCTACATAACACTATTACTGACAATGGCACCAACCTGTCCCAAGGAGCTATGGAAGAATTCTGTCAAATGAGAACATATCCGGCTTGATGTTTCATTAGTGGCTCACCCCCAATCCAATGGTCAAGCTGAAAGAGCCAACCAGGAAATCCTGAAAGGTCTAAAACCCCGGCTTATGGTCCCTTTACAATGGATGCCGGGTTGTTGGGTGGAAGAGTTACCCTCTGTGATATGGATCATCAATACTACCCCTAACAGATCTACGGGTTATACGCCTTTCTTCATGGTTTATGGAGCAGAGGCAGTCCTGCCCAGTCCGTCATGACTCGCCCTGAGTGGCGGCTTATGTTGAAGCTGATAAAGAACAAGCCCGTCGGGATGCGCTTGACTTATTGGATGAAGAGCATGACTTAGCGGCAGCCCGCTCAGCAATTTACCAACATGACCTGCGCCGTTACCACAGTCGCCGGGTTAAGTCAAGAACCTTTCAAGAAGGTGACCTGGTGCTCCGGCTCATCCAGGATCAGTCTGATGCGCACAAGCTATCCCCACCTTGGTAAGGACCCTTTGTGGTCAGCAAGAACTTGAATAACGGGTCATACTACCTTATCGATGTTCGAGAGCACAAAGACTCACGTAAGTCGGAGGAGGAGACCCATCAGGCCGTGGAATATTGCTCATCTTCGGCCTTACTACACTTGAGCCACCGGCTCTCATAATGTACATACTTTGACATTGTATATATTATGATAAGTAATAAAGTAGGACCTCTGTCCTTTTCATCTTTAATGATCACATGTCTTTGTTATAAAACGAACAATTGGGGGCTGATCGTACTCGAATCTAGCTTAACCCTCTTGGTCCGGCTCATGACCATATTCGAATCTAGCCTTTAAAAATCATGATCACTTGGGGGCTTCCTGTTCAAACATAGGTCGTATACGAACCAAAGAGAACATAGATGTCGTTACCCTCTTGATCGGTGCAAAGCCAAACTCACTAGGGGGCTTCTTGATCGTATCCGAATCATAGCTTAACCCCTTTTCGGTCCGACTTGGATCGTATTCGAATCAGGGTCGTTAAAAACCTCTCAAGGTCATTTGGGGGCTTCCTGTTCAAACATAGGTCGTATTCGAACCAAAGAGAACATAGCTGTCGGTACCCTCTTGATCGGCGCAACTCCACAACCACTAGGGGCTACATGATCGTATTCGAATCCTAGCTCAACCCCTTTGGTCCGGTTTACTGATCGTATTCGAATCAGAAACCTCCAAATTTTTCTTGATATTTAACTTACATTGTTTCAAATGCAATCTTTTGTTTTTTCGGTTTTTTGTTGTTGTCTAAATCTCACTGTAAGTATGGTTTCAATTTAAACCGGCTTGGTTTTTGACAATGAATTGCCAAGTGTATAACAGTCATCATACATGCGGAAGTATTGGCTTTTAAATATTGGGTTATCACCCTTACTATTCGGGTTACATAAGCTGGCAGTCTAGATTCAAGATCATAGGTATGATATTGTCTTTAAAATTCATAACAGACTTATTTGTGTTTTCTTCAATCAAAGACTTTCCAGCCTTATTCATCCTTACATCTAGCCTTGATTATACATTTATGTTAATTTCCATATGTATGTATCGGGTGTTTTGACCCGTCCAGCGACAAACCGCCAGGACAGTTTTTCATCTTTTACATACAGGAACAAATTCAAACGCTACAAATATGATAAAGGATGTAAAGCATATATTGACATAACGGATAAAAGTGTCGTACGCAGTATGATATGCACGATGGCATAGGCAGAACATGAAGTTTTAAGCTAGCCTATTACAAGGAGTCTGGATCCCAAAAGGTTAATACTGTTTTCCAACTAAGCAGATGCCGATTCATTAAATCTTGGCCAGATTATTTGGATGGTTACGAATCCTCCCTCGCCGATTCATATTCCTCCACCATTTGGAAACCGGGCTTGGACCAATCAAAGCCATGAAGAGCAACGAACTCAGCTTCATCATCAATTAGACCAGACGGGTCAATTTCTGGGGCAAAGGTGTGTTGGCAAACTGACGGGATTAGATCGGTCACTTTATATGAAGGAGTCACCATCTTTTTATTCTTAGCATCAAAACCCGGCTGATACTTATCAACATTGGTCTCATCACCAAGGATGGTAGCATGAGGTCGAATTCCCTTCACGCAAGCAGCAAAATCTTTTTGATCAAACGGAGTCCCATCGTCCTTAAAACTGGGATACCCCTTGGCTACATCCGCCGGGTCTAGCTCCGGCACCCAGGCTTTGGAGCGGCTTAGAGCAGTTAGGGCTCCGGCTCTTGCACAGGACCGTTTGACTTCTTGGAATCTGGCGGGTAAGATAGATAACTTCTTCAAGACATCACTCAAGAGGTTTGGTCATTGGTTGGCTGGGAGATAATTGCAAGAGCCCGTTGAGCTCCAGTATACAGTTGCTCCACCAGGGTGTAAACCACCTTGAGCTTTATCAGACTGTTTTGGCTCAGATTGCTGCTCCGTGGACCTACGAGGTATTCCAAAAGGTTAAGCAGGCGGCTTACATTATGATGGAAAAAATAGAGTTTAAGTAAATAATATGAGAACTCACCAAAGATTGTAGAGACCATCTGAGACACACGGCTTTTTAAACCGATGAGTTCCGAAGTAACCTCTTTGAGAGCCGCCTCGGCCGTTTCAGCATGCTGTATCAGCAAGGTTTTTTCATCGGCCCAAGATTTTTTCTCTACATCAAAACTGGTCTTTAGTTTCTCTACTTCCGATAGGCTCAACTTGAGTTTGGATTTGGTATTCTTTATCTCAGTCTCTTGAGCCTTCGCATCGGCTAGTTGAGAATCTAAGTCAGTTATGGCGGTCTGTAGACATGCACAGGTGTGTCAAAGTTTATTCCAATAGAGGTCATAATGGTTAAAGTCCCAAGTACTTTGCAAAGCAACACCACTCGGCACTTGGGGGCTAATGTCTGCCAAAGCAATTTTTTAAATGCAGAAATGACTCTTCTAAAAAGTCCCAAGTGTTTTACAAGTAACAACGCTTGGCACTTGGGGGCTAATGCATGATATTCAGAAGGTTTTTTCCTCTTAAGCCGGATAAGAATACTAGTTTGGACTGGGTCAAGCAAATTATGAAGTTAAGTACCGGCTCATTCCTGATGAATTAAGCTGGCCCTTGGGGACTACAGGTGATATTATACTCATCAACCTATATCACAAGTCTATAGATCATTCAAGTTTATCATAATCAGGAGACTTGGGGCGCATGGCAGAGTAGATAAACTAATGAAAGCCGGAGAACATACCTCATATTTCAGTTGCAGCCGTTTGACCATCTCAATTTCAGAGTCACGACTGGAATGCACATGACTAAGGTAGCCAGATAGCACATCACTAATACTCAAGTGAGCATAGTGAGAGATGTCAAACCACACTTTTTGCTTTTCCAAAGCCTCTTGCTTGACGGAGTATCTGGCTAGCACAGTTGGATTGCCCGGTTCAACAAATCTACTACCAGTGATTAAAACGTCATTGTCGTAAGTCGCCGGCGGGTTAGCTGAGCTTGACGGTTCAACAGTAGATGGGTTGAGAATAGTTTTGTCAACAGACAGTTCAGGAGCTCGAAATGAGCCTCGCAGCCCAGGAATAACTCGCATAGGGCAACATAGCCGGCAATGTGTAAAATGGAAGCAGGGGTGAAATTATGCAGTTGGAGGCCGTAAAACTCCAGGAGCCCGCGGAGGAACGGATGAATCGGAAATCTGAGTCCCCTCAATAAGTAAGGGACAAGGAATACCCGCTCCCCCATAGAGGGGCTGGGGAAGCTCTCCGCTTGCTCCCCGCCATTGTAGGTGGCGAGCCCGGCTCAAACGGGCACCATATACGCCGGAGGGAGAAATCCCTTATTCTGCAGTTCAACTAATCGACTGTGTGGGACTGAACACCTCTCCCAATCACCGGGCTTAGGGCTACGGGGGTGGGAGGAGGAGCTGCTGAGGTCGGCCATGCTGGAGTAGATCTTTCCGTAGCGCAATGCGATGGATTCTCGCTGGGGGAGGATGGTATGGATTGGATCTAAGGATCCCCATCCCTTTAATAGACAATTTATTTATCTGGCTAGGCGGGCGAATGTAAAAATGCCCTGGCGCCTCGCATTCATTCAACGCATGGAAGATAACCCTTATTGGGCGCAGAAGCCAAGAGGTTCAACATTTATGGGACCGGACACTGCTTAGCCAACGTTCGAAATTTGGAGAAGAACCCGCCTTGCAATGCCAAAGACAACACTGCGCGCCGGACTCATCGTCATTGAAGCCTGGTTCGGGGGCTACTGAGGGAGTCCTGGATTAGGGGGTATCTGGACAGCCGGATTATATCCTTTGGCCGGACTGTTGGACTATGAAGATACAAGATGGAAGACTTCATCCCGTGTCCGGATGGGACTCTACTTGGCGTGGAAGGCAAGCTAGGCAATACGGATATGGATATCTCCTCCTTTGTAACCGACCTTGTGTAACCCTAGCCCCCTCTGGTGTCTATATAAACTGGAGGGTTTTAGTCCGTAGGACAACATACAATCATACCATAGGCTAGCTTCTAGGGTTTAGCCTCTCCGATCTCGTGGTAGATCAACTCTTGTACTACACATATTATCAAGAATAATCAAGCAGGACGTAGGGTTTTACCTCCAACAAGAGGGCCCGAACCTGGGTAAAACATCGTGTCCCCTACCTCATGTTACCATCCGACTTAGATGCACAGTTCGGGACCCCTTACCCGAGATCCGCCGGTTTTGACACCGACAATAGGTAATATTGGTAGACGTCAAGAAATGCCTATGAATTATTCACTTTCTGTCGAACCATTTGATGTTTGGCGATTTGATTACATGGGACCTTTTCCTTCTTCTAGTGGGTACACTCATATTTTAGTTGCTATTGATTATGTTACTAAGTGGGTAGAAGCTATTCCAACTAGTAGTGCTGATCACAACACCTTTATTAAAATGCTTAAGGAAGTTATTTTCCTAGGGTTTGGAGTCCCTAGATATTTAATGACCAATGATGGTTCACACTTTATTCATGGTGCTTTCCGTAAAATGCTTGCTAAGTATGATGTTAACCATAGAATTGCATCACCCTATCATCCTCAATCTAGTGGTCAAGTTGAACTTAGAAATAGAGAAATAAAATTAATTTTGCAAAAAATGTCAATAGGTCCTGGAAGAATTGGTCTAAAAAATTAGGTGATGCACTTTGGGCATATAGAACAACATATAAAAATCATATGGGTATGTCTCCTTATAAAATGATTTATGGAAAAGCTTATCATTTGCCTCTTGAGTTAGAACATAAAGCATATTGGGAAATTAAAGAACTCAACTATGATTTCAAACTTGCTGGTGAGAAGAGGTTATTTGATATTAGCTCATTAGATGAATGGAGAACCCAAGCTTATGAAAATGCCAAGTTATTTAAAGAAAAAGTTAAACGATGGCATGATAAAAGAATCCAAAAGTGTGAGTTCAAAGTTGGAGAATATGTTCTTTTGTACAACTCTCATTTCAGATTCTTTGCAGGAAAACTCCTCTCCAAATGGGAAGGACCCTATGTTATCAAGGAGGTTTATCGATCTGGAGCTATCAAAATAAAAAGGCCAACTCCACCGCGTGACCCCATCTTGTCTGGGTGTGTCCAATTGGGGTAGAGCGGACGAATAGCACGACCCAATGTGCGGCCCCAAATGGATAAATGTACGGATTTCATCCGTTTTCGACCCATCCCCGGCCCAAACTTGCGCCGAGTTTGGGGTGAAACGGACATCACGCGGACGGGTTAGCCGCACGCCCTTGTCCCCCCGTGGCCCACCTGTCGGGGACACTAGCAATCCCTTCGCTTCCAACGCTTCCACCCCCTCTCCCGGCCCCGCCACCGACGTCACCGCTATTCTCTGGCCGCCTCCTTACTACGCAGCCCCCGGCCGTCCATACCAAACCACGTCTCGACATGGCCGCCACCACGCCCATGCTTTTGTCGTAGTTTTGGCCATCAATTGGAGGAGGTTTGGCCATTGCCGTTGCAGCCGACGGCAGAGGGGACACGACCATCGGCGATGTACCACGGCGGCCGTGGCAGCTTCCGACGAGTGCTCCAGAGCAGCCAGTAGCCGGCCGCCAACCACCCCTGCTGCATCGAGGTGATCATCGCGGCCTCTTTGCCACCACGCCCACAAGGTGTTCTATACTTTGCCCACAAAGGTATGGACAATGGAGATGAGTTTTTCTTCCACCACTTCATTTGTTCATCGGACGATTCATCGTCGGATGGAAGATCTTGTGGTGGCTGCACTGGTCGTTCACGACCACATTCAACAGCAGCTTCCTTGGTACAGGGGGTCACTCCCTGGCCGTGCTCCCAACTTGAACCGCAACATGAAGAGAGGCCATGCCCTGCTCTATGCCGATTACTTTGCGAACACGCCGCTCTTCAAGCCGAATAAATTCCGTCGCCGTTTTCGAATGGCAAGGCATGTGTTCAGTCGTATCCAAGAGGGAGTGGTTGCTCATGACCCATACTTTGAGTGCAAGACGGATGCCCTTGGTAAGCTTGGATTCTCCTCTTACCAAAAATGCACCGCGGCCATCCGCATGCTTGCATATGGAATTCCAGGCGATCTGGTGGATGAGTATGTGCATATGAGTGAGACAACATGTCTGATGTCAATGTACAAGTTCTGCCAGGCTGTGATCGAGGTGTTTGGCCCAGAGTACTTGAGGCAGCCAACTGCCGCTGATACGGAGAGATTGTTGGCGACCAACGCAGCTAGAGGCTTTCCAGGCATGCTTGGCAGCATAGATTGTATGCACTAGGAGCGGAAGAACTATTCATTTTCTTGGCAGGGCCAGTACAAGTGGCATGTCAAAGCGTGCATTATCATATTAGAAGCGGTGGCTTCACAGGATCTTTCGATATGGCATTCTTTCTTCGGCATGGTAGGTTCTCACAATGATATCAACGTGCTGCAGCATTCTCCAGTCTTCGCAAGGCTTGCAGGAGGCCACTCCCCACCTGTCATATTTGAGATCAACGGCCACCAGTACAACAAGGGATACTATCCAGCTGATGGTATATATCTTCAGTAGTCAACCTTTGTGAAGACAATCTCGAACCCCCAAGGTGAGAAGAGAAAGAGGTTTGCCCAAATGCAAGAGAGTGCTAGAAAATATGTGGAACGTGCTTTTTGTGTGCTTCAATCTCGGTGGGGTACCGTTCGAAACCCTACATTGTCATGGGATGAAAGGAAGCTTTGGGAGGTGATGACTGCTTGTGTGACTGCTTGCGTGATGAGAGTATCTTCGACCAAGGATTTGATTATCAAGGTGAAAATGTTGAGCCCCTGCACCAAGAACCGACCACATTTGAATAGTTTGTCCAATTCCATCGTGAGCTGCGTGATTGGCACACTCATTTGGATCTTCAAAATGACTTGGTTGAGCACGTGTGGGATCACATTGGCAACCAATAGATGTATTGGTTCATTTTATGTTCATTCAAGATAATTTCGATTTGGTTGTAAAACTATTTTATTAGAGACAATTTCGATTGGGTTGTAAAACTATTTTTATTTTTAGACAATTAATATTTGGACGTGCAAACTAGTTTTGATATGAAAATATGGGCATTTTTGGCCCTGGCAGACAGGATGGGGCAAACGGATGCGGCTGCGCGCTGGGCGCACGGCCACCGCATCCCAGGACAGGCCCGGACACGGCCCCATCGCCCAACCCAAAGGGACAAAATCCGGCCAAACCGGACGTCCGTTTGGGGTCGCACGGTGGAGTTGGCCTAATGCGAAGGTACTAACCCGAAGGTTGTTAATGGGAAATGAATAAAACAGTATATCTCAGGTACGCCCATTAATGTTGAAAGCAATATTATCCAAACTATGACACCATAAGAACACATAAAAGAAACTTTCCGGAACACTCCAGAATCGTGAAAAAGAGGAGGTACGTGATACGGTAAGTAAACGGACTCCAAAAAATCTGTAAACATATTTTCCGTCTATTTTGGAATATAACAAAAATTAGAAAATAAGAAACAATCAGGAAGGTCACCCTGGTGGGTGATACGTCTCCAATGTATCTATAATTTATGAAGTATTCATGCTGTTATATTATCATTCTTGAGTGTTTTACAATCATTTTATAGCAGCTTTATATCATTTTTGGGGACTAACCTATTGACCCAGTGCCCAGTGCGAGTTGCTGTTTTTTGCTTGTTTTTTACATTGCAGGAAATCAATATCAAACGGAGTCCAAACACCGCGAAACTTTTTGGAGATTTTTTATGGACCAGAACACCCAAGATGGGCCAGAGCAGCACCTGGGGGGTGCCCCAAGGGGGGCACGCCTGGGCCCCCAGGTGGGTTGTGCCCATCCCGGTGGCCTCCCGCACCCCTCTTTATCCTATATATTCCCCAAAATTCCAGAAACCCTCAGGGTTACCCTAGATCAAAAGTTCCACCGCCGCAAAGCTTTGTAGCCACCGAAAACCAATCTAGACCCCATTCCAGCACCCTGCCGGAGGGGCGAATCATCTTCGGTGGCCATCTTCATCATCCCGGCGGCCACCATGATGAGGAGGGAGTAGTCCACCCTCGGGGCTGGGGGTTTGTACCAGTAGCTATTGTTTAATCTCTCTCTCTCTCTCTCTCTCTCTCTCTCTCGTGTTCTTGAGATGTCATGATCTTGATGTATCGCGGGCTTTGTTAATGTAGTTGGATCATATGGTGTTTTCCCCCCTCTATCTTGTTGTGATGAATTGAGTTTTCCCTTTGAGATTTCGTCGTTATCGGATTGAATACTTTAATGGATTTGAGAACACTTGATATATGTCTTGCAATTGAATACTCATGGTGACAATGGGGTATCGTATTGATTCACTTGATATATGTTTTTGCACTCAACTCGCAGATTCCCGAGGTGACATTGGGGTAATCTATGCATAGCGGTTGATGCATGTTCTTGTCTCTGTTTCTCCAGTAGAAATATTGGGGCACTCTTTGAAGTTCTTTGTGTTGAATTGAGTATTATGAATATGAATTTGCTTTGGTGTTATTTTAGTACGAACTCTAGGATAGATCGAACGGAAAGAATAGCTTTGTGTTATTTTAGTGCGAACTCTTGAATAGATCGAACGAAAAGTTTAGCTTTGAGGTGGTTTCGTACCCTACAAACAATTTATTCTTATATTCACCGCTAGATAGGAACTTTGGAGTGATTATTCATCGCACTTTGAGGGGTGGTTATATGATCCAATTATATTAGCATTGTTGAGAGATTGCACTAGTGAAAGTACATACCCTAGGCCTTGTTTTCAAGCATTGCAATACCATTTGTGCTCCGTTTTATTGATTGCTACCTTGCTATTTTTATTTATTCAGATTATAAAAATATATTTCTACCATCAATATTACACTTTTATCACCATCTCTTCGGCGAACTAGTGCAACTATACAATTTGCCATTGTATTGGGTGTGTTGGTGATACGTCCATTTTGCATCATGCTTTTATATTGATATTTATTGCATTATGGGTTGTTATTACACATTATGTCACAATACTTACGCCTATTCTCTCTTATTTTACAAGGATTACATGAAGAGGGAGAATGCCGGCAACTGGAATTCTGGGCTGGAAAATGAGCAAATATTATAGACCTATTCTACACAACTCCAAAAGTCCTGAAACTTCACGAAAGTCATTTTTGGAATTAATAGAAAATACTGAGCGAAGAAAGTACCAGAGGGGGCCCACACCCTGGCCATGAGGGTGGGGCTGCGCCCTACCCTCCTGGGCACGCCCCCTGCCTCGTGGGCCCCCTGGTGGCCCTCCGATGCCCATCTTTGGCTATATAGAGTCTTTCATCGAGGAAAAAATCATAAGCAAGCTTTCGGGAAGAAACTCCTCTGCCACGAGGCGGAACCAATCTAGGGCTCCGGCAGAGCTGTTCTGTCGGGGAAACTTCCCTCCGGGAGGGGGAAATCATCACCATCGTCATCACCAACGATCCTCTCATCGGGAGGGGTCAATCTCCATCAACATCTTCACCAGCACCATCTCATCTCAAACCCTAGTTCATCTCTTGTATCCAATCTTTGTATCCAAACCTCATATTGGTACATGTGGGTTGCTAGTAGTGTTGATTACTCCTTGTAGTTGATGCTAGTTGGTTTACTTGGTGGAAGATCATATGTTCAGATCCATTATGCATATTAATACCCCTCTGTTGGGGATATGGTTACTGGAGGTAAACCGGCTAGGAGTGGCCGGGTTAGCTCCATGAAGATAGAAGCCCATGAAGATATGAAGATGGTGGCTCTTTACAAAGACCCAAGGCCCAAAGACGGGTTAAAGCCTGTAGATGTGAACCGACTTTATCATATAAACTTGTATTGTAAGTTAGAGGAATAGAGACCGAACCGGACACCTCTATGACCCGGCCTCAGGACTTTGTAAACCGGTGGGTGTCAACCTATGTATATAAAGGGATGACCCGGCCGCGGTTTGAGGACAATAGGCAACAACTCGAGAGCCAGGCAAAGCGGATTCGCTCCCTGGTCATCGAAACCCTAGCAATACCAATCACAACTAGACGTAGGCTTTACCTTCATCGAAGGGGCCGAACTAGTATAAAACCCCTCGTGTCCCCTTGTCCGGTTTAACCCCTTTAAGCTAACCCATAGTGATGGCTCCACGACTAAGTCCTTTCACGAGGACATCTGCCATGACAAACCCACGACAGTTGGCGCCCACGGTGGGGCTATCACATGATGGTTTTGAGTTCTTGAAGGGCAGCTTTGATGGACTCAAGGGATACGCTGTGGGCCGGATAACGAAGAGTCGTCGCGGGAAGCTCTACATCAACGACGCAGGATGGAGCCCCGAGGCCGGTTCAATCGAATATGGGTACCGGGTCCCCTTTGGTGGGATTCACGTCTTCTTCGACAAGATCGGCGAACCGGGCCCTGAGCCGGACACCTGCGCCGACATCATCGAGACGACTCAGCGTGCAAGCTCTTCCCCGGTTCAGCCCGCAGCAAGGTATGTTTTTGTAGGTGTCATCCATGGAGTATAATACAAGGAAGGACCGGCATCTGATGCAGAAACCGTTGTCTGCTCTGATGACGAGTCTTCAACTGGAGAAACCAAATCGCTATATCAGTTGCAGGACGGCCGGATTAGCAGAGGTTCCGATGGCAACAATATTCCGGACCCCCTTGATCTGCCAAACCGGGTCGCTATCTTTATGGCCGGTACACAATCAGCACCCCACTCATCAACCGCCGCGGCAATGCTCTCTGGTTTGGCAACAGCAATGCCGGCGGGAGCAGGGGGCTCTGCGCCACCTCCGGCTCAAGTTCTGTCTGACTTGTTCGACACTTTGGCAACATTGATGGCCGCAGAGGTGGATGCAGCGGCCCGGGATCAGAACAATGCGGAGATCGCAAAGGTGAAAGATCAGATAACTCAGGCTAAAGCGGACCTAGTGCTTCCTCTTGAGCACTGTGTTGGTTTTCCCCGAAGAGGAAGGGATGATGCAGCAAAGTAGCATAAGTATTTCCCTCAGTTTTTGAGAACCATGGTATCAATCCAGTAGGAGGCTACGCGCGAGTCCCTCATACCTGCACAAAACAAATAAATCCTCGCAACCAACGCAAATAGGGGTTGTCAATCCCTATAAGGCCACTTACGAGAGTGAGATCTGATAGATATGATAAGATAATATTTTTGGTATTTTTATCATAAACATGCAAAGTAAAATAAAGGCAAAGTAAATAGCAAAGGAAATAACTAAGTAGTAGGAGATTAATATGATAAATATAGACCCGGGGGCCATAGGTTTCACTAGTGGCTTCTCTCAAGAGCATAGGTATTTTATGGTGGGTGAACAAATTACTGTTGAGCAATTGACAGAATTGAGCATAGTTATGAGAATATCTAGGTATGATCATGTATATAGGTATCACGTCCAAGACAAGTAGACCGACTCCTGCCTGCATCTACTACTATTACTCCACACATCGACCGCTATCCAGCATGCATCTAGAGTATTAAGTTCATAAGAACAGAGTAACGCCTTAAGCAAGATGACATGATGTAGAGGGATAAATTCATGCAATATGATAAAAAACATCTTGTTATCCTCGATGGCAACAATACAATACGTGCCTTGCTGCCCCTACTGTCACTGGGAAAGGACATCGCAAGATTGAACCCAAAGCTAAGCACTTCTCCCATTGCAAGAAAGATCAATCTAGTAGGCCAAACCAAACTGATAATTCGAAGAGACTTGCAAAGATAACCAATCATACATAAAAGAATTCAGAGAAGATTCAAATATTGTTCATAGATAAACTTGATAATAAACCCACAATTCATCGGTCTCAACAAACACACCGCAAAAGAAGATTACATCGAATAGATCTCCACAAGAGAGGGGGAGAAATTTGTATTGAGATCCAAAAAGAGAGAAGAAGCCATCTAGCTAATAACTATGGACCCGAAGGTCTGAGGTAAACTACTCACACTTCATCGGAGAGGCTATGGTGTTGATCTCCGTGATCAATGCCCCCTCCGGCGGAGCTCTGGAACAGGCCCCAAGATGGGATCTCGTGGATACAGAAAGTTATGGCGGTGGAATTAGGGTTTTGGCTCCGTCTCTGATCGTTTGGGGGTAAGTAGGTATATATAGGAGGAAGAAGTACGTCAGTGGAGCAATAGGGGGCCCACGAGGGTGGAGGGCGCGCCTCGGGCGGGGGGTAGGCACGCCCCCTACCTCGTGGCCTCCCTGTTGGTTTCTTGACGTAGTGTCCAAGTCTCCTGGATCATGTTCGGTGAGAAAATCACGTTCCCGAAGGTTTCATTCTGTTTGGACTCCGTTTGATATTCTTTTCTTGCGAAACCCTAAAACAGGCAAAAAACAGCAATTCTGGATTGGGCCTCCGGTTAATAGGTTAGTCCCAAAAATAATATAAAAGTGCATAGTAAAGCCCAGTAATGTCCAAAACAGTAGATAATATAGCATGGAGCAATCAAAAATTATAGATACGTTGGAGACGTATCAAGCATCCACAAGCTTAATTCCTACTCGTCCTCGAGTAGGTAAATGATAAAAACAGAATTTTTGATGCGGAGTGCTACTTGGCATTATTTTAATGTAATTCTTCTTAATTGTGGTATGAATATTCATATCCGAAAGATTCAAGAGAAAAGTTCATATTGACATAAAAATAATAATACTTCAAGCATACTAACTAAGAAATTATGTCTTCTCAAAATAACATGGCCAAAGAAAGTTCATCCCTACAAAATCATATGGTTTAGTCATGTTTCATTTTCGTCACATAGGAATGCTCTCATCATGCACAACCCCGATGACAAGCCAAGCAATTGTTTCATACTTTAGTAATCTCAAACCTATAAAATTTCACGCAATATATGAGCGCGAGCCATGGACATAGCACTATGGGTGGAATAGAATATAATGAGGGGGGTATGTGGAGAAGACAAAAAGGAGAAAATCTCACATCAACGAGGCTAATCAATGGGCTATGGAGATGCCCACCGATTGATGTTAATGCAACGAGTAGGGATTGCCATGCAACGGATGCACTAGAGCTATAAATGTATGAAAGCTCAACAAAAGAAACTAGTGGGTGTGCATCCAACTTGCTTGCTCATGAAGACCTAGGGCACTTCAGGAGGCCCATTGTTGGAATATACAAGCCAAGTTCTATAATGAAAATTCCCACTAGTATATGAAAGTGACAAAACAAGAGACTCTCTATCATGAAGATTATGGTGCTACTTTTAAGTACAAGTGTGGCAAAGGATAGTAACATTGTCCCTTCTCTCTTTTTCTCTCATTTTTTGGGCCTTATTTTTTTATGGCCTTTCTCTTTTTCCCTTTTTTCTTTTTTTATAATTCCTCACTTGGGACAATGCTCTAGAAAATGATGATCATCACACTTCTATTTATTTACAACTCAATGATTACAACTCGATACTAGAACAAAAGATGACTCTATATGAATACCTCCGGTGGTGTACCGGGATATGCAATGGACCAAGAGTGACATGTATGAAAGAATTATGAATGGTGGCTTTGCCACAAATACTATGTCAACTACATGATCATGCTGAGCAATATGACAATAATGAATGTGTCATGATGAACGGAATGATGGAAAGTTGCATGGCAATATATCTCGGAATGGCTATGGAAATGCCATAATAGGTAGGTATGGTGGCTGTTTTGAGGAGGATATAAGGAGGTTTATGTGCGAAAGAGCGTATCATATCACGGGGTTTGGATGCACCGGCGAAGTTTGCGCCAACTCTCAATGTGAGAAAGGGCAATGCACGGTACCGAAGAGGCTAGCAAGGATGGAAGGGTGAGAGTGCGTATAATCCATGAACTCAACATTAGTCATAAAGAACTCACATACTTATTGCAAAAATCTACAAGTCATCAAAAACCTCGGTACTACACGCATGCTCCTAGGGGGATAGAGGGGCGGAGGTTCAGACCCCAATCTGGAGCGCTTGTTAAATCAACCTTGTCCAAATCATGGATCAAAGGAGAAGCCGACATCACATCTTTGGAAGGATTGTTATATCATGAGAGAATTCAAGATTTCCAATATGTTTCAGTATGACAATGGCCCGCCCGGCGGTTCAGGAGGTGGTTTTCACGGGCTGGGTTACGGAGGCGGCAGCTTCGGTTCAGGATTTCAGAGCAATCAAACCGGACATAGCAACCATGGGAACCAGGGCAACCAGGGAGGTTACAACCATCAGGGGAACCAGCAGCAGCAGTCGGGTTATCAGAGCAATCCGAAGCAGTTAAATAGTGGGCAGTATCATGTCTTCACCACTAGCTTGTGCAAGCGTGATCAGAAGCTTCACAAGAGGGTTGTGAACTCTGTTGAACCGGCGGTGCCTTAGTATTTGCGCTGGTCTGAGCAACCCATTTTATGGAGTAGAGAGGATCACCCACCCCGGGTTGACAATCCGGGTCAACTAGCCTTATTGGTGGCACCTCAGGTTGGGGGGTATAAGTTGACCAAGGTGCTCATGGATGGGGGAAGTAGTATCAACATTCTATATTATGATACCTTCCATCGTATGGGGTTGACAGATAAGAATCTTAAACTATCAAACACCGTTTTTCATGGTGTGGTGCCCGGTAAGTCTGCATATCCAGTGCGCAAGATAGCCCTAGAGGTGGCTTTTGGAGATGATCATGATTCTAGATCAGAAACATTGATTTTTGAGGTGGTAAAAATCAAAAGTCTGTATCACGCTCTGTTTGGGCGACCGGCTTATGCCAAGTTCATGGCGAGGCCGTGTTATGTTTATCTGCAGTTTAAAATGCCAGGTCATAAGGGGACCATCACAGTACATGGGAGCAGGAGGATCGCTTTGGAATGTGAGGAAGGTGATGCGGCTTATGCTGAGTCAGTTTGTGCCATGGAAGAGCTGAAGTTTTACAAAGACAAGGTTGATCCGGCATATATGACTTCTTTGAAAAATCCAACTACGGAACACGATCCGGCGTTGAAGTTTAAATCGGCCACAGATACTAAGATGGTTGATTTTTTTCCTGGCGATTCATTCAAGCAGTTCAGCATCAGCGCTAACCTGGATCCCAAATAGGAAAGCGCGCTCATCGAGTTCATCCGTGAGAACCGGGACATCTTTGCATGGAAGCCTTCTGACATACCAGGTGTACCGAGAGAACTCGTTGAGCACACACTTAACATTGATCCTAAGTTTAAACCGGTCAGACAGTTTCTCTGCCGCTTCAACGAAGAAAGGTGCAAGGCTATTGGTGAAGAGGTAGCTCAGTTGTTGGCCGCAAGATTTATTGTGGAGGTCTTTCACCCGGAGTGGTTGGCTAATCCGGTGTTGGTTCTCAAGAAAAACGGCACTTGGCGTATGTGCGTGGACTACACAGACTTGAACAAGGCTTGCCTAGCAGATCCCTTTGTCCTCCCTCGTATTGATCAGATTATTGATGCTACGGCGGGTTGTGACCGTTTGTGTTTTTTGGACGCTTATTCTGGTTACCATTAGATCAAAATGGCAGTTAAGGATCAGGAGAAGACAACTTTTATAACTCCCTTTGGAGCCTTCTGCTATGTCTCCATGCCCTTTGGGCTCAAGAGTACCCAGGCGACTTATCAACGTTGTGTTCAGAATTGTCTCAATAAGCAGATTGGGTGCAATGTTCATGCATATGTGGATGATATTGTGATAAAGTCCAGGAAAGAGGAAACATTGATAGATGACCTGAGAGAAACCTTTGACAACCTCCGGGTTTACAAGATGATGCTCAATCCGGACAAATGTGTCTTTGGTGTCCCGACAGGCAAACTCTTGGGCATTCTGGTGTCAAACAGGGGCATTGAGGCTAATCCGGAAAAAAATCAGCAATTACATCTTTGGCTAAACCGGCGTGTATCAATGACGTTCAACGTTTGGCCGACCGGATTACAGCTTTGAGCCAGTTTATCAGTCGTCTCGGGGAGAAAGCTATCCCTTTATATCAGATGCTAAAGAAAATAGATGACTTTGTTTGGAGCGAGGCGACTGATAAAGCATTTGAGGATCTGAAGAGGCAGTTAGCTGAACCGCCTGTGCTTGCAGCTCCGATCGATAAAGAGCCTTTACTACTGTATGTGGCTGCTTATGCCAGAGCTGTTAGTGTGGCTATTGTTGTGGAGCGCAAGGAGGCTGGAAAGGAATATCCGGTTCAACGATCAGTTTATTATATTAGTGAGGTGCTTATTGAATCAAAGCAGAGGTATCCACATTGGCAGAAGCTGGTGTATGGAGTATTTATGGCAAGCTGGAAGCTCAAACATTATTTTTAGGGTCATCCTATCACAGTGGTCAGTTCAGCCCCTCTGGGAGATATCATTCAAAATAGAGAAGCAACTGGTCGGATTGCCAAGTGGGCTATTGAGCTTGGACCTCACGGACTCAAATACACACCTCGCACAACGATTAAATCCCAAGCACTCGTGGACTTCATCAATGATTGGACAAAGTTGCAGGCACCAGAGGAAAAGCCAGATAATACGTATTGGACTATTCACTTTGATGGATCCAGACAGTTGGAGGGCTCGGGGGCTGGAGTCATACTAACTTCCCCACGGGGTGACAAGTTTTGTTATGTCCTCCGTTTAATGTTCCCTTGTACTAACAATGCAGCTGAGTACGAGGCCTTACTCCACGGTCTTTGGATGGCTAAGGAGATGAACTTAAGCTGGGTTAAGTGCTTTGGTGACTCGGATCTGGTGGTTCAACAGGTGTATGGCACTTGGGATTCTAAAGACCCACTCATGGCTGCATATCAACGAGAGGTGGACACGGTGGCTGGTCACTTCAAGGGTTATCAAGTTGACCATAATGACCGGCGAAAGAATGAAGCGGCGGACGCTTTAAGCCGCCTTGGCTCTCAGCGTAAACCGGTCCCACCAAATGTCTTCCTCGACGTACTACATAACCCGTCGGTCAAGATACCAACAGAGGAGGAGTTGGCTATTCCAGACCCGGAGGCCCAATTGGTGGCAACTTTGCATGTTATACCGGATTGGACAATCCCGTACCTAGCCTACATGAACCGGGGCGAGTTGCCAGAGGATGAAACCTCGGCCCGTCAGATAATCTGGCGTTCCAAGTCAATGACCATAGTCAATGGAGAGTTACATCGTTACAGTGTCACATGAGCAATTCAGCATTGTGTATCTCCTTAAGAGGGTTGTGAGATTTTGCGAAATCCACGAAGGAGATTGCGGTCATCACGCCGGTTCAAAATCATTGGTGGCTAAGGCTTTTCGTCACGGTTTCTATTGGTTAACAGCTCACGATGATGCTGAGGATTTAGTCAAAATATGTGACGGTTGTCAAAAAATTGCACGCCGTGCTCATATTCCGGCTCAGGAGTTGAGGATGATTCCAATAACTTGGCCGTTTGCGACTTGGGGGCTCGATATGGTTGGACCCTTTAAGCGATCCAAGGACAAAAAGACCCACTTGTTAGTGGCAGTTGACAAGTTCACCAAATGGGTGGAAGCAGAGCCAGTCAGTAAGTGTGATGCGGCCACGGCGGTTCAGTTCATCAAAAAGGTGATATTCCGGTTTGGTTTTCCACACAGTATTATAACTGATAATGGTACTAATCTGTCAAACGGAGAGATGGAGGAAATTTGCCAACGTGAGCACATCTGGCTTGATATAGCATCGGTGTCTCACCCCCAATCTAATGGTCAAGCGAAGAGGGCAAATCAAGAAATTTTGAGAGGTATTAAACCCCGGCTCATGGTTCCTTTGAAGCGGACACCGGGTTGTTGGGTGGAGGAGTTGTCTTCTGTGTTATGGAGTATCAACACCACACCTAACAGATCTATGGGTTACACGCCTTTCTGTATGGTTTATGAAGCGGAGGCAGTTCTTCCTAGTGACATCCGTCACGACTCGCCCCGTGTGGCATCTTATATTGAAGCTGATAATGAGACGGCACATCAGGACTCACTGGACCTGTTAGATGAGGAGTGTGATCTCGCAGCAGCACGTTCGGCGATTTATCAACAAGATCTCTGACGTTATCACAGCCGCCGGGTTAAGACCAGAACTGTCGGGGATATACCCCGCGGTATGACCCGGCCGGGCTTGGCGACTCACCAGAGACCTGGCTGGAGCTTGGCGACTCACTGGCGATCCGCCCGGACATGGCGGTTTACATGTAACCCGCCTGGACATTGTGACTCATTGGAGACCCAGCAGGCGGATCAGACGGGCAACAAGGCCCAAGGCCCAGCAGGCCGGCTTATACTCTGATGGGCGGCTTAAGAGAAAAGGGATGACAAATATTTTCTTTACGAGGAAGCAAGACCCGGACTTGTATTCAACTTGTGAGAAAGGATAGACTAGTCCTAGTCCTACTAGGACTCCACATGTAACCCGCCCCTTCAACATATATAAGGAGGGGCAGGGCTCCCCAAAGAGGGACGAAAAATGATCTCTAGGGCTAGACACAAAGAGCCGGCTTACCGGCGACTCCCTCATGATCATAATGAGACCTAACCACAAACAGCATGTAGGGTTATTACCGGATGATGTTTCCCGGGGACCGAAGCTGTGTAAACCCTTGTCTTGTGTTGTGTCTCTCGATTCCGCTCAACCTCTCTCAAGCTACCACATAGATGCGTTGGTCTCGCAACTAAGTTCTCACACTAAGGGCATCTGCCGTGACAATTCCATGACTGTTGACGCCCACCATGAGGCCTGCGCATGATGATGTTGAGTTCTTGGAAAGATCTCTCTCAAGAATCGAGAAGTTTGCAATTTTCCTGATGGGAAAAACCAGCTCGAAAGGATCTACATCTTCCCGAAAGTTCGTCGGGTCAATTCCGATCTAATTTGGTACCATGCTCGAGAAAAAAAATTCCAAGGCGTTATAGGCGCTGCCATGGGTGTTTCTGCCCGATTTAATTTGCTCAGATGTCCTCAGCCGACGGTTGATCTAGACCCGTGACAACAATTGACGCTCGACGTTTCAAGCTATCCATGCCGGCAGGTCCCACCATTGGAATCACACGTTTGAGACCTGCTCGGTGGTTCCTGCAGATGAAAAAGATGACATACGGCCGAGGCCTGCAGGAGCGGGGTAGCACATCAGGTCAGGGCGGTTGACGCAGATTTCCACTCCGTCACGTCGATGAAGTGATTTGCCAAAACACCATGACGCGAACGAGGGGACTTCGAGTTTGCAGAGTCACGGACGGATCCATGCCAAAACGCTATGCGCCTGCACCCAATACTCTTCCCGAGACCTTGTTCAGACCGGATTTAAACTCACTTCGTGGGGAGCAAAGGAAAACGCTGCAGTCCAGGAGCAGTGTGCCATTACAAGACAAATCAGCGATGCCAATTCACTACTAATAAACAATTCAACTGTGGAATACTAGTAACTTCAAAAAAAAAAACTGTGGAATACTAGTACTTGTTACCATGGCCTCACGTGAAGGATCAATCAAAGGAAAAGTGAGGCATGTATGTACGTATATATTCTTGATGGGATTAGTAGTACTCCTTGGACTTGGGCTCCACGATCGGGCATCTCCACCGCGACTACCGACTTCGGCCCTGCCATCTCTGCCGCAGCACTTCTGAGCCTGCCTGCGCAAATCGCCCTCCGTTCCGGTTCTGGCCTGCGCGTCTCCGTCCCGGCCTCCGGCTCATGCGCCTCCGTGCCTCGTCGACTGCGTTCTTCTTCCTCGTGGCCGCGCCTGCACGACTCCGAGCGGGAATCACCAAGTTCCGCGCCACGCGTGTCCTCTGTTCCGGATTGCTCTGCGCTGAGTCGCCTCATCGGTCTACTTCTACTGCAAGCCGCATTCTCCATCTCAACAGGTTGCCTCCCGTGCGCTCGCCGTCTCCGGCGTGCCGGCCGGTTCCTGCGGCCTCCGCCGCTGCGCCTTGAGCCGCTAGCTGCCTCTGCCACCTCCACCAGTCGCCCCCGCGCGACCCGGTCACTGCTGCTGCCAGTGAGCCGCCGCGGCTTCAGCTGCCGTTCTGTGACCTGCCTCAGATCCGCCTCAGCCTCCGCCGCCGCCATGCATTGAGCCGCCGTGGCTGAGACCCGCCGCGTCATTTCCATCGTCTGCTAGGGGCTGCGCTGAGTCGCCCTGGGCCTTGGCTATTACCTTGCTGTCGTTGCCGGCACCCTGCACCCTACCGTCATGGTTGATCCCTGGCCCTGGGCAGGAGTCCCAACAGGCTGGTTTGATTAATTATTGGTAGACTACTGCCCAATGTACATTGAAGACCTGGACTCGGTACAAAGGGGTCATAAAGGGGCATGCGTCAATGTTATTTTTGCATTAGCGCTTGTCCGTGCCGTGCTGCCGGATGGATACGTGCGCAAGTCGCCGCCCCCGCTACATCAACACATGCGACTAATTTATTGTCCGCGCCCGCTACCGACTCGTCGTCCGCACCAGCTTATAACGCCGCGGCCGGCTCATCTACCTGCTCCCATGGCCGACTCGGACGTGATTGATTTCAGCTTCACCAAGGTGATCATCAACTCTGTGGTGGATAAATACTGACTTGACGTATAAGGTGAAATCCACGACAGTTAGCTGCTCCCGCTGCCGACTCGTCGTCCGCACCCGCAGCCGACTCGCCCGCGCCCTTGCCATTTTTAATGTTGCGGCCGACTCTTCTGTTCGCGCCGGCTTACAACGCCGGTACCGACTCTCTCCGTTCGCACCGGCTTACAATGTCGCGGATAAATCAGGTGAAATCCATCCGGTCAATTTTTCTTGATACATTTTTTTCTTCGAGAACAATTACTCTCATTTGTGCAGTTTCTTATACAGAACAATTCTCCATAACAAAAGAGGCCATCAAGCTATGGCCCTTGCCTACACCGGACGGGTCAATGGACAGGGTCAATTATAACCCACCGATGTTCAACATATTCCAGCAATCCACTGGTCATATCATGATCAAGCATGAAGAGTCTCAAGCCAACTCCTCGAGTAGTCTTAAGACTCGGGGGCTATGATGACATGACTTAGTAAAACATTGTGAGATTCAAGACCCCGGATCATTGGAGGCAAGATAACCCGGTTCCGGAGGCTACTGCCATATTGGTGAAAATTTAAAGACTGTCAGAAAATTTCCGGCTTAAAATTAACAAATCCGGCTCAAGGTAAATTCGCCTCTTACAAAGCTTTTAAGCTCTCAAATCCGGTTTAAAATTCCGGTTCAAAAAGAATTAACCTCTCGCAAGTTCGAGTTCTCAAACAAATTAAAGGTTACCAAAAAGAACTTGCTGCCATGATGCGCGGTTCAAACATAGGTATCTTGCCTTACGGCTTATCTTATTATGGTCACTTGGGGGCTTCTTGCTCATCGAGCATAGCTGTCGGTACCCTCTTGATCGGTGCAATACTAATATATGGTCACTTGGGGGCTTCCTGTTCAAACATAGGTCGTATTCGAACCAAAGAGAACATAGCTGTCGTAAACCTTTTGATCGGCGCAAGGCCAAACTCACTAGGGGGCTTCTTGATCGTATCTGAATCATAGCTTAACCCCTTTTGGGTCCGACTTGGATCTTATTCGAATCAGGGACGTTAAAAATCTCTCAAGGTCATTTGGGGGCTTCCTGTTCAAACATAGGTCGTATTCAAACCAAAGAGAACATAGCTATCGGTACCCTCTTGATCGGCGCAACGCCAAAGCCACTGGGGGCTATATGATCGTATTCGAATCTTAGCTCAACCCCTTTGGAATGGTTTTCTGATCGTATATGAATCAGAAGCCTTAAATTTTTTTAAAAAGTCTTTTTTGCAAACAATTTTGGTTTTGACTTGAGACCTTTTTGGATTATATCTCAATTGTATATAAGTGTTTTATGCTTAACCCGGCTTGACTTTTGACTATAAGTCGCCAGCTTATAACAATCATCATCGATGTGGAAGCACTGGATTCTAAAGATTGGGTTATCACCCTTACTGCACAGGTCATGTAAACCGGCAGTACAAATTGAATATCACATTGGTTATATGTGGGAGATTATGACCCGCCCTGCGGCAAACCGCCAAGGGTTCTTGTGATCTACTTATGTGCGGGGTAAGACTACATTTGGGTGGTTACCCGCCCTGGCTCTTGACGTTAGGTCGCCAGGGCATATGTTGTTTAAACTCTGTGCAGGATTTGCAGAACTATGACTTATATAATGTTTCAGTCCAAGCTCATCACCGAAATTGGTGTCTCAAAAGGGTTATCAATTATTGATTTTCTCAAGGGCTATAGGCTACCGGGTTACAAAAATTCCGGCTTACAATGAATGTGCATTAAGTCGTCATCGGCCAAGAGCCGCCAGGTATTTAAACTTCGGATTTACTTATCAACCAATGAGGTATTCAAATCTTTAATAGCCAAACTTGGCTGGATTTTTCATTATGATATTGAATGACTAAGGTCTTCAAGCTAGGTTATTCAAATCTTTAATAGCCAACATGGCTGGATTTTTATTATGGTTATCAATCACCAATATTACGAATGAGGTTTTCAAAGTCGCTTCAGTGCAATGGATATTATTTTATCAATTGATATAATTTATTCTACAATGGAAGGAATAGTCCTGAGTTGCTGCAGGCTTACGACCCGGCACTTGGGGGCTACATTATTCAAATCGAGATTACATCGAATATACAAGTCCCATGTCACTGCCAGCATGCACCATGGCACTTGGGGGCTAATGCAAAGTCATTTTTTGCTCAACTTATTAAAGACCCGACTCATCACATTTTAAATGAGCCGGCCCTTGGGGGCTACCAATTGCTCCCGTTAACAATTCAAGGTACACAAGTTTTATTCCATTATATTGAAGGGTCCACTGCTCAGTTGGTAAAGCACAAAACTCTTAACCTTGTGGACGTGGGTTCAAGCCTCATGATGGGGGTTACATCATATGATGTTCTTTTCAAAAGAAGTATATATATAAAGTCCCAGCTCAATATTATCTTACTGAGCCGGCCCTTGGGGGCTACACGTTGTTGTTCAAGTCTATATGATCATATTTATAAAGTCCCTGCTCATTATTGCATAATGACCCGGCCCTTGGGGGCTATACTGGTTATAGTTTTTAATGAGTATAAGGCAATTACAAGTCCCAGGTTGCTGCAAGCATGACAACCCGGCACTTGGGGGCTACATATATGGAGTATTCAGTCTTTACTAGTGACTAAGATGAACAACATGGATTTCTTCAAAGTGGCAGTATTTATATTAAAGCAAGTCCTAAGTCATCACTTTGTTTCTGCTCAAGACTTGGGGGCTACAGGTAATATGGATATAAGGGAGAAAAATCTTCAAATTCTCAGTTTTTGAGTAAACCAGATTGACCCAGCGTCACCAATAACTATGACCCGGCGTTGGCAACAATTATGACCCGGTGCTATCAATATTTACAAACCGGATATTTTGTCAATGATAAACCGGCAAGTTCTACAAGCCGGCTGAAAGCCAGATGAGTTTTTCAAGACCAATATTTTTTAAGCCGGCGCTTTGGAAGCCGATTCAATATTTATTACAATATTTCTCTATAAGATACCAATGTCTGCAAATTGGCTCTGAAGCTGGCCTATTGGCTCGGATTTCTCAAAAGAAATATCTGGATTTTTGCATTGGCAAGGTTTGGACATATCTGTTAAAAGAGATTTGCTATAAGATCTCTGAGTATGCATCCAGGAGGAAATGACAAGGACTTAAATATGATCAGGTGCCAGTTCAGGAAAATATTTAACCTAGAGCACAACCTATCAAGTTTGTTCTTGTGTTTATTTTATAGGATCAGTTTAACATGGATAAATCCAAATTAAACTGGGGGCTAATGTCGGGGATATACCCCGCGGTATGACCCGGCCGGAATCATGACCCGGCCGGGCTTGGTGACTCACCAGAGACCTGGCTGGAGCTTGGCGACTCACTGGCGATCCGCCCGGACATGGCGGTTTACATGTAACCCGCCTGGACATTGTGACTCATTGGAGACCCGGCGGGCGGATCAGACGGACAACAAGGCCCAAGGCCCAGCAGGCCGGCTTATACTCTAGTGGGCTGGCTTAAGAGAAAAGGGATGACGAATATTTCCTTTACGAGGAAGCAAGACCCGGACTTGTATTCAACTTGTGAGAAAGGATAGACTAGTCCTAGTCCTACTAGGACTCCACATGTAACCCGCCCCTTCAACATATATAAGGAGGGGCAGGGCTCCCCAAAGAGGGACGAAAAATGATCTCTAGGGCTAGACACAAAGAGCCAGCTTACCGGTGACTCCCTCATGATCATAATGAGACCTAGCCACAAACAGCATGTAGGGTTATTACCGGATGATGTTTCCCGGGGCCCGAAGCTGTCTAAACCCTTGTCTTGTGTTGTGTCTCTCGATTCCGCTCAACCCCTCTCAAGCTACCACATAGATGCGTTGGTCTCGCGACTAAGTCCTCACACTAAGGACATCTGCCGTGACAATTCCATGACAAGAACCTTTCAAGAGGGCGATCTGGTGCTCCGGCTCATCCAGGATCAGACTGATATGCACAAGTTATCCCCACCTTGGGAAGGACCTTTTGTGGTCAGCAAGAATCTGCACAACGGGTCATACTACCTCATTGATATTCGAGAGCACAAAGACTCACGTAAATCGAGGAGGAGACCAAGCGGCCGTGGAATATAGCTCTTCTTCGGCCTTACTATACTTGAGCCACAGGCTCTTCTTATGTGCATACTTATGACAATGTATATATTATATAATAAACCGGAGCCTCGAATAAAGCGGGGTCTCTGTTCTTTTTTACATCATGTGAGCCTAAAAAGAGCTTCTACTAACAAGGTGGAGTTTTGTTAAACCGGCCTCTACAGCCGCATGGATATAAAGAAAATCACTAGGGGGCTTGGTCATATTTGAACCATAGTTACACCTCTTGATCGGTTTAAAAGCAAAAAAGGGATGTCACTAGGGGGCTTGGTCATATCTGAACCATAGCTACACCTCTTGATCGGTTTAAAACCAAAAAGGGATGTCACTAGGGGGCTTGGTTGTTTTCACACCATAGCTACACCTCTTGATAGGCTTTAAGCCAAAAGGAAATTATGTGGAGCCAAAGAGAATTTGTTGCATTAAGCACAGTTCAAACATAGGTAACCACTGAGCATAGCTCACATATTACCTGGGGGCTCCTTGCTTCTCAAAGAACGGTGAGCTTGAACCCTTGTAATAGGCTATCAAGCCAGGCTTGGAAGCCAGGTGTATTCACCTAAAACTCCGGGTTATCCTGCCTCTTTAAGTAAGCCACTCCATCCAGGTAAACCTGGTATGACCCATCGAACGTTTGACAAGTCACTCCCATGGACCCTGAACTAGTCAAAGTTAAAACGGTGATTGGTTAAAGATTGAGGTCCATCTTAACAGGCTTTGCAAAACGGTTTAACTCAGCGGCCTGGCAGCCCATGAAAAGCCTCGATTTAGGGTCTGGCAGCCCATGAAAAGCCTTGTATATTTTTTCTTTGCGATTTTTTATGATAAGGGATTTATAAATATTTTTTCTGATAAACCGGTGTTTCTTTCCAACCCGGCATGCCTTTCAACGCTTAGTTGTCAGTACATGATCAGTTTTAAATTGGCAGAATATTCTTCTAGTCTGGTTTTTGATTATATATCACCAGTATTATGCAGCTATTATAGATCCAAATGGTTTCTATATGAACCGGCAAGAGGGCAATGAGTTGACAATGCTATGGACTGGTGTTCTTCACCTTTATCATACAAGCAGTTGGTCAGCTAAAACGAGGTATGTCACAGATAGTATTTATCTTATCTGGTTTAAATAAATCTTGGATAGCCATCCAAGTTATGTATGGATTTTGGGCATCATGACCCGTCTAGTGGTAAACCACTAGGACTCTTTTTAGTTCTTATATGCAGGAACATAAAGTATAATGGATTGTGCATAAATAGATTCCAAAAGTGGAGCAAGTTTTTCACAATGTCAAGCAACACAAAGCATGCTCGATGGCATGGGAGATAAAGGTGTTTTCGCTATCCTATTACAAGAAGCTTCAAAACGGATCCAATTGAATAATTGTTTCAAGCAGTGGCACACAGTAGCTGATAAACCGGCTGCCGGTTTAGGATGCTTCATCGGGACGGCTCGACGATTGAGGGTCATTTGGTGCAATCACCTCTTCTTCATCCCTCCCCAGACGCTGGAAATCAATCGTTGACCAATCGATTCCGGTTAAAGCTTGAAACACGGCTTCTTCATGGATAAGGCTGGAGGGGTTAATGTCAGGAGCGTAAGTATGCTTACGGATTGGAGGCACAAGTTCTTCGACTTCATGGATTTCGGCAGGCTGTCTCTTTCCTTCAGCGTCGTAAACCGGCTGGAAATGAGATAAGTCTGTTTCCTCCGCCAGTTTGCTGGCTATTGGCCGCATCTCCTTTGTCAGCCTTCGGAGATCATCATTGTTGAAGTTTGAACCGCCCTCCTTCACACCTGGATATCCTTTAATGATGTCATCCGCTTCAAGATCCGGAATCCATGCCTTGGCCCGGATTAGTGCGGTCAACGCTCCTGATCTTGCAGCTGCCTTCTTCAGTTCAGTAATCCGGGCTGGTAGCATGGGCAGCTTCTCAAGGGTTTCTTTTATCAGTGATGGCACCGGCTTGTTGTAGGCTGCAGTGCAAATAGCACGCTGGGATCTAGAGTATAGCTGTTCTATTAAGGTTTAAGCCTCTTTAAGCTTCATCCGCATATCAGCGCCCAGATGAGCAATACGAGTGCCTGTCATGGTTTAATATCAGCAAACTGGTAAATGATAAGAACTCATGAATTGGACAAATAGCATAAGGAGGTACTTACCGAACATAGCAGACGTCATGGCGTCGATCTGCCGCTTCAAGCCGGTCAGTTCGTCTACAACTGGCTTCAGGGCTGCTTCCGCGCCTTCGGCTTTCTTGGTTAAACCGGCCTTTTCGGCTTCCCAGTCAGCACGCTCCTTGTTAAAAGTCTCTTTTAACTTCTCCATAGCTGCCAGGGCATTGGTCAGCTCCTCCTTGGCTTTCGAAGCTTCTGCTTGTTGGGACTTCACGTTCTCTTGAAGATCAGCGGTTTGAGCATCCCTATTACTTAGTTCGGCCTGCAAAGGCGAAGATATGTCAACAACAGGATATGTATTTTCTAAGTACTAAGCGTATAACAAGTTATGCACTTCATACTTGGGGGCTAATGCCTATTTGCTCTATTATCAACAAGTCTTTCACAAGTCTCAAGTACAATGCAAGCATTATCCTTAACACTTGGGGGCTAATGTACATCTGTTCAAAACTGATGCATGGATTCAAGACCCGGGTTACCTCGCAAAGCTAAACCGGCCCTTGGGGGCTACACCGATGAAAGCTACATAACTACACTAATAAAGTATCGGTTTTGTTTTTACTGAGGACTTGACATATCGAGAATCAGCATGTAAGGATTAAGGTATTACAAAGTCCCGGTTTAAGATTAACATCATAAAATGGCCCTTGGGGGCTACTTGGGCTGATGTTTATACTTTGGAGTCAAGAAATGAAAGGAGATGAAAATACCTCATAGCGTTCCTTCATTAGGTTCACCAAACCGACTTCATAATCACGGTTTGAGTGCAGACGGTTTAAAAAACCAGAGTGGAGTTCTTCAGCGCTGAGATGAGCATAACTTGACAAATCAGTGCTCCATTTACCCTTCTCCATGGTAGAACGCTCTTCTTTGGCACCATGTTTGGCCAAGATTGCATGATGGCAAGGAGAGCTGTGGCGCATGCCAGTAATGATAACATCATCTCCTTGGCCTCCAGTAGTTTTTACGGGTGATGGTGGAGTGCCAGTAACTCTCACCGGACTAGCCTGGATTGGAGCTGCCGGTTCAGTATCAGGAACAACAGTGTCAGCTTCTGTTTGTTCGTCAATATTCTGATTTTGAGGGGTGGCTCATCAAAGGTAGCTTCAGGATGGGGACCCTCCTGCTCACCAGTTTGGTCTGGTTCACCTGTTTGCTCCTGTTCAAGAACCACCTGGTCTTCAGACAGATTGTTCACCCGAGCTTTTTTGCTGGGTCTGGCTTTGGCTCTGCAAACAAAAATAAAAGAGGTGAAAATTAAGCATACTATTCAAGATATGCAAACATTTGAAGAAAGGGTTTGAGTACTTACCCAGCTACAGTTTTAAGAGGAGGGAGTTGGGTCATTGTTGACTCGCCAGAGGATGAGGGAGGTGTCACCTGATAATTTGAATCGAACGGATTAAGAGGTTGTCGGAAATAACCTGCCTTGGGATAAGAATTGTCAAAAGTGGGGGAGACCTCAGATCGGCGTTTCCAAACTGGGCTGTCAGGTAAACCTGCCGAAGTGACCTGCTGGCCGCTGTGCCGGGTTGTCCGGCGAGCCTCGTTCTGCTGCGTCTTCAAAATAAATGTTGGATTCAAGTAAGAAAGAGGATGAGAAAAGCTTACTTTCCAGACTGCTTGACGGGTTTTTTCTGTTGGCATAGAGTCTGAACCGAAGGAAAGGGTAATTACCTCTACGTCATCAGCCTGGCTGCCTTCCACGTCCTCCTGATAAAGATCATTGTTAATGAGGTGCATGAAAAGGGAGCCAAGTGAGTCAATTTCTACCTCAATTTCCGGTTCATCTGCATCTTCCTCAAGTTCCATGTTGATACGTTCAGCTGTTTTCGGCTTTGAGGTTCTCTTAACGGCTTTGGTTTTGAGACGGGATGGCTTTGCTGCTTTATCTGTGGATTTCCTCTTCCAGAATGGATCATCACCCTGTTTATAAACAAATAGAAGAATGTTTACGGGTTGAACAATTTTAAAAAATGTCAAAGATAAAAAGGAAGGATAGTACTTACAGCAGGCGGTTTATTTTGTGTGTAGAAGGGGTTCAAGCCGGTTTGGCGACAAACAGATTCCGGTTCATTCAAAATTTTCTTAACACCTTCAGTGACCTCTTCACCGGTTAACTAAATGTTGACGTGGCGTTGGGGGTCTTCTAATTCACCGGTGTACTCACACATTAAACCGGAGCGGTGGCTTAATGGCAAGATGCTCTAAGATATCCAACAACGCACAAAGTCGACGCCCGATAAACCATTGGCCATAAAGGCTCGGAGCTTGGCGAGTTGAGGGGCATATGCGGCCCGTTCCGCAGAACTTAAACGTTGTAGCAATGGATGAGTGTTGGAAAGCCGGTGATCACGATAGCCTGGCAGAGGGTTCTCATCTTCAGGAGAGGTATCCTTATAGTAGAACCAAGTCTGGTTCCAGTCCTTAGGGTGACTGTGCAGCTTGGCATGAGGGAACTCAACTTCTTTCCACTTTTGAATAGAGACGCCACCAAGTTCAATGTTGGGACCGCTTACGAATTCTGTGCGCCGGTTCAGATGAAAAAAATCCCAGAACAGCTTATTAGTTGGTTATTCTTGTAAGTACACTTCACAGAAGACTTGGAAGTTGCATAGATTGGACACCGAGTTGGGTCCAATATCTTGAGGATGGAGTTGGAAACTGGCAAGAACATCTCGGAAAAACTTCAACCCGGGCGGTTTGAAACCACGGCCTATGTGGTCGACAAAGACCACTACCTCACCCTGCCTCGGGGTAGGAGGATTCTCTGTTCCTGGAACTCGCCATCGAATCTCAGTTTTTTTTGGGCAAGGTGCCAATATTAACCATTCCGTTCAACTGTTCTTCGGTAACCCGGGAAGGAGCCCAGTTGCAAGCATAAAACTATTTGGCCATTGTGAACAAAAAGCTGAAAAGGAAATACTGGTTTACAAATCATTCATGGTGGTACGCAAGGTGCGACGGAATAAAGATATACAACTATGTAAAATTGCGTAAACCGGAGGCTGATACAATAATGAATGACAAGGTCATATCAGAACAAAGGTATACACATGTTGTTAAACCGGATTATAACAATGGATGTAAAAGGGTTTGCCGGTTTACTAGGGGACTAATGGTATGTGATAGGTTGTTCTTACAAAGGTAAACCACCTATGTGGTAAAGAGGATACAGATCCAAGATAAAAATGACTAAGTAAGGTGAAACAGGTTCCACAAGGGGACATGGAAATTTTGGATCTACTGAAAGACAGGAAAGCAAAAATATTTTGACCTAAAAGGGTTGGACCCAAAGCAGTTCGTAATGGTTCAGATCAGTTTTTCGCGTAAAAAAAGTTTGTTGTGGTAGCGGAAAGTAAAGCATTATGACCAATATATCAAGCTTGAACTTTCTTATCCATAGATAAGGAGGAACGGGGAAGAGCCACACTGGAGCCCTGATGAACTTTGATGAACTGCGAAGAACGAGGGAACCCTAAATAGATCTACAAAGTGGGGAAGGGAAAGACTTACAGAGACTGATGGAAGCAACGAAGGAGCGCCGCAGCTTTCTGGCGCAACCAGGTTGATGCAGCGGCCGGCGGAGAGACTGAGGCAAAGCTCGGTGGCGGCGGCGGCGCTCAGGGACAGAGATGTCGCAAGGAGGAAGAAGAGGTGAAGGATACAAAGGGGAAAAAGAGAAGGGCCCGTGGTCCTATTTATAAGGTGAACCGATAAGCGACAGGTGCGTAAATCGAGGAGCTGGAAATGGATAGTTAATAAGGATGTCGCCTCGAGGGTTGAACGTTCATTAATGAAGGATATCTTCGGCTTCAACAGGTAGATGATGTCATAACGATTTAATGTGGATTTAAAGGATGACGTCACGGTGATTTACCAGATTTATACGAAGGTGCCAGGGCAAGAATTTTTCTAAGTATTGAAGATTGACATGAACAAGTTCAAATCAATCTGGGGCCTAATGTTGGGGATATGGTTACTGGAGGTAAACCGGCTAGGAGTGGCTTGGTTAGCTCCATGAAGATAGAAGCCCATGAAGATATGAAGATGGTGGCGCTTTACGAAGACCCAAGGCCCAAAGGCGGGTTAAAGCCTGTAGATGTGAACCGACTTTATCATATAAACTTGTATTGTAAGTTAGAGGAATAGAGACCGAGCCGGACACCTCTATGACCCGGCCTCGGGACTCTGTAAACCGGCGGGTGTCAACCTATGTATATAAAGGGATGACCCGGCCGCGGTTTGAGGACAACAGACAACAACTCGAGAGCCAGGCAAAGCGGATTCACTCCCTGGTCATCGAAACCCTATCAATACCAATCACAACTAGACATAGGCTTTACCTTCATCGAAGGGGCCGAACTAGTATAAAACCCCTCGTGTCCCCTTGTCCGGTTTAACCCCTTTAAGCTAACCCGTAGCGATGGCTCCATGACTAAGTCCTTTCACGAGGACATCTGCCATGACAAACCCACGACACCCTCTGATTATGAACATGAATATGCTTTGTGAGTAGTTACGTTTGTTCCTAAGGACATGGGAGAAGTCTTGCTATAAGTAGTCATGTGCATTTGGTATCCGTTCGATATTTTGATGAGATGTATGTTGTCATCCCTCTAGTGGTGTCATGTGAACATCGACTACATGACACTTCACCATTGTTTGGGCCTAGAGGGAGGCATTGGGAAGTAATAAGTAGATGATAGGTTGCTAGAGTGATAGAAGCTTAAACCCTAGTTTATGCGTTGCTTAGTAAGGGGCTGATTTGGATCCATATGTTTCATGATATGGTTAGGTTTACCTTAATACTTTTGTTGTAGTTGCGGATGCTTGCAATGGGGGTTAATCATAAGTGGGACGCTTGTCCAAGTAAGGACATTACCCAAGCACCGGTCCACCCACATATCAAATTATCAAAGTACTGAACATGAATCATATGAACGTGATGAAAACTAGCTTGACGATAATTCCCATATGTCCTCGGGAGCGCTTTCCTTCATATAAGAGTTTGTCCAGGCTTGTCCTTTGCTACAAAAAGGATCGGTCCACCTTGCTGCACCTTATTTACTTTTATTACTTGCTACTCATTACAAATTACCTTAACACATAACTATCTGTTACCGATAATTTCAGTGCTTGCAGAGAATACCTTGCTGAAAACTGCTTATCATTTCCTTCTGCTCCTCGTTGGGTTCGACACTCTTACTTATCAAAAAGGCTACGACAGATCCCTTACACTTGTGGGTCATCAAGACTCTTTTCTGGCGCCGTTGCCGGGGACTGAAGCGCCTTTGGTAGGTGGAATTTGGTAAGGAAAATTTATATAGTGTGCTGAAATTTACTGTCACTTGTTACTATGGAACATAATCCTTTGAGGGGCTTGTTCGGGGTATCTTCACCCCGACCAGTAGACCAAAGAGTTGCTCCTCAACCTACTGAACCTGCTGAAAATGTTTACTTTGAAATTCCTTCGGGTATGATAGAGAAACTGCTAGCTAATCCTTTTGCAGGAGATGGAACATTGCATCCCGATTTACACTTAATCTATGTGGATGAAGTTTTTGGATTATTTAAGCTTGCAGGTATGCCCGGTGATGTTATCAAGAAGAAGGTCTTCCCTTTATCTTTGAAGGGAGAGGCATTGACATGGTATAGGCTATGTGATGATATGGGATCATGGGACTACAAGCGATTGAAATTGGAATTTCATCAGAAGTTTTATCCTATGCATCTTGTTCATCGTGATCGTAATTATATATATAATTTTTGGCCTCGCGGAGGAGAAAGCATCGCTCAATCTTGGGGGATCTTAAGTCAATGTTATATTCATGCCCCAATCATGAGCTCTCAAGAGAAATGATTATTCAAAAAAATTACACTCGGCTTTCTCTTAGTAATCGCTCCATGCTTGATACTTCTTGTACTAGATCTTTTATGATGAAGACTATTGAATTCAAATGGGATTTATTGGAAAGAATTAAACGCAACTCTGAAGATTGGGACCTTGACGAAGGTAAGGAGTCAGGTATAACACCTAAGTTTGATTGTGTTAAATCTTTTATGGATACAGATGCTTTCCGTGAATTTAGCACTAAATATGGACTTGACTCTGAGATAGTGGCTTCTTTCTGTGAATCCTTTGCTACTCATGTTGACCTCCAAAAGGAGAAGTGGTTTAAATATAATCCTCCCATTGAAGTAAAAGTAGTTGCACCTATTAAAGTTGAAGAAAAGACTATCACTTATAATGATCCTGTTGTTCCTACTGCTTATATTGAGAAACCACCTTTCCCTGTTAGAATAAAGGATCATGCTAAAGCTTCAATTGTGGTTAACAAAAGTAATATTAAGACACCTAAACCCCCTGAGAAAATTAAAGTTGAACCTAAAATTGCTATGGTTAAAGATCTCTTGGACGATAATATTGATGGGCATGTTATTTACTTCTGCAATGAAGCTGCTAGAATTGCTAGACCTGATGCTAAAAATAAACATAGACCTGTTGTAGGCATGCCTGTTATTTCCGTTAAAATAGGAGATCATTGTTATCATGGCTTATGTGATATGGGTGCTAGTGCAAGTGCAATACCTCATTCCTTATACCAAGAAATTATGCATGATATTGCACTTGCTGAGATAGAAGAGATTGATGTTACAATTAAGCTTGCCAATAGAGATACTATTTCACCAGTTGGGATTGTTAGAGATGTTGAAGTCTTGTGTGGGAAAGTTAAATATCCTGCTGATTTTCTTGTTCTTGGTTCCCCACGAGATGACTTTTGTCCCATTATATTTGGTAGACCCTTCTTGAATAGTGTTAATGCTAAGATAGACCGCAATAAGGATATTGTTTCTGTTGGTTTAGGGGATATGTCTCATGAGTTTCATTTCACTAAATTTCGTAGACAACCCCATGATAAAGAATTGCCTAGTAAATATGAAATTATCGGTCTTGCTTCTATTGTCGTGCCTCCTACTGATCCTTTAGAACAATATTTGCTAGACCATGAAAATGATATGTTTATGAATGAAAGAAGGGAAATAGATGAAGTATTCTTTAAACAGGGGCCTATTATGAAACACAACTTGCCTGTGGAAATCCTAGGGGATCCTCCTCAACCCAAGGGTGATCCCGTGTTTGAGCTTAAACCATTGCCTAATACTCTTAAATATGCTTATCTAGATGAAAAGAAGATATATCCTGTTATTATTAGTGCTAACCTTTCAGAGCATAAAGAAGAGAAATTATTGAAAACTCTGAAGAAGCACCGTGCTTCTATTGGATAGACTCTTGATGATCTTAAGGGAATTAGTCCCACTCTATGTCAACACAAAATAAATTTGGAGAAAGACGCCAAACCAGTTATTGATCACCAATGACGGCTAAATCCTAAGATGAAAGAAGTGGTAAGAAAGGAAATATTAAAGCTCCTTGAAGCAGGTATAATTTATCCCGTTGCTGATAGTCAGTGGGTAAATCATGTCCATTGTGTCCCTAAGAAGGGAGGTATTGTTGTCGTTCCTAATGATAAAGATGAATTGATTCCACAAAGAATTGTTACAGGTTATAGGATGGTAATTGATTTCCGCAAATGAAATAAAGCTACTAAAAAGATCACTACCCTTTGCCTTTCATTGATCAAATGCTAGAAAGATTATCCAAACATACAAATTTTTCCTTTCTAGATGGTTACTCTAGTTTCTCTCAAATACCTGTGTCAGCTGACAATCAAGAAAAGACTACTTTTACTTGCCCTTTCGGTACCTTTGCTTATAGACGTATACCTTTTGGTTTATGTAATGCACCTGCTACCTTTCAAAGATGCATCATGGCTATATTCTCTGACTTTTGTGAAAAGATTTTTGAAGTTTTCATGGATGATTTCTCTGTTTATGGATCCTCTTTTGATGATTGCTTGAGCAACCTTGATCGAGTTTTGCAGAGATGTGAAGAAACTAACCCTGTCTTGAATTGGGAGAAGTGCCACTTTATGGTTAATGAAGGTATTGTCTTGGGGCATAAAATTTCTGAAAGAGGTATTGAAGTTGACAAAGCTAAAGTTGATGCTATTGAAAAGATGTCGTGTCCCAAGGACATCAAAGGTATAAGAAGTTTCCTTGGTCATGCCGGTTTTTATAGGAGGTTCATTAAGGACTTCTCAAAAAAATTCCCGGCCTCTGACTAACCTATTACAAAAAGATATTCCTTTTGTCTTTGATGATGATTGTGTAGAAGCATTTGAAATACTTAAGAAATCCTTGATTTTTGCACCTACTGTTCAGCCACCTGATTGGAATTTACCCTTTGAAATCATGTGTGCTGCTAGTGATTATGCTGTAGGTGTTGTTCTAGGACAAAGAGTTGATAAAAAATTAAATGTTATTCAATATGCTAGTAAAACTCTAGACAATGCCCAAAGAAATTATGCTACTATTGAAAAGGAATTCTTAGCAGTTGTATTTGCTTGTGATAAGTTCAGACCTTATATTGTTGATTCTAAAGTAACTATTCACACTGATCATGCTGCTATTAAATATCTTATGGAAAAGAAAGATGCTAAACCTAGACTTATTAGATGGGTTCTCCTGCTACAAGAATGTGATTTGCATATTATTGATAGAAAGGGAGCTGAGAATCCCGTTGCAGACAACTTGTCTAGGTTAGAGAATGTTCTTGATGACCCACTACCTATTGATGATAGCTTTACTGATGAACAATTAGCTGTCATAAATGCTTCTCGTACTGCTCCATGGTATGCTGATTATGCTAATTACATTGTTGCTAAATTCATACCACCTAGTTTCACATACCAGCAAAAGAAAAAGTTCTTCTATGACTTAAGACATCACTTATGGGATGACCCACATCTTTACAAAGAAGGAGTAGATGGTGTTATTAGACGTTGTGTACCTGAGCATGAACAGGAACAGATCCTACGCAAGTGTCACTCCGAAGCTTATGGAGGACACCATGCTGGAGATAGAACTGCACATAAGGTATTGCAATCTAGTTTTTATTGGCCTACTCTCTTCAAGGATGCTCGTAAATTTGTCTTATCTTGTGATGAGTGTCAAAGAATTGGTAATATTAGTAGACGTCAAGAAATTCCTATGAATTATTCACTTGTTATTGAACCATTTGATGTTTGGGGCTTTCATTATATGGGACCTTTCCCTTCCTCTAATGGGTATACACATATTTTAGTTGTTGTTGATTACGTTACTAAGTGGGTAGAAGCTATTCCAACTAGTAGTGCTGATCATAACACCTCTACTAAGATGCTTAAAGAAGTTATTTTTCCGAGGTTTGGAGTCCCTAGATACTTAATGACTGATGGTGGTTCACATTTTATTCATGGTGCCTTTCATAAATGCTTGCTAAGTATGATGTTAATCATAGAATTGCATCTCCTTATCACCCACACTCTAGTGGCCAAGTAGAATTAAGTAATAGAGAGCTTAAATTAATTTTGCAAAAGATTGTTAATAGATCTAGAAAGAATTGGTCCAAGAAACTTGATGATTCATTATGGGCTTATAGAACTGCATATAAAAATCCTATGGGTATGTGATACGTCTCCAACGTATCTATAATTTTTATTGCTCCATGCTATATTATCTACTATTTTGGACTATATTGGGCTTTATTTTCCACTTTTATATTATTTTTGGGACTAACCTATTAACCATAGGCCCAACCCAGAATTGTTGTTTTTTTGCCTATTTCAGTGTTTCGAAGAAACGGAATATCAAACGGAGCCCAAACGGAATAAAATCTTCGGGAACGTGATTTTCTCACCGAACGTGATCCAGGAGACTTGGACCCTGCTCCAACGAACAAAAGAGGCGGTCACGAGGGTGGGGGGCGCCCCCCTAGGGCGCGCCCCCTGCCTCGTGGGCCCCTCGTTGCTCCTCCGGCGTACTTCTTCCTCCTATATATACACACGTACCCCCAAACGATCAGGACAGGAGCCAAAAACCTAATTCCAGCACCGCAACTTTCTGTATCCACGAGATCCCATCTTGGGGCCTGTTCCGGAGCTCCGCCGGAAGAGGTCCGTCATCACGGAGGGCTTCTACATCATCCTAGCCCCTCCGATGAAGTGTGAGTAGTTTACCTCAGACCTTCGGGTCCATAGTTAGTAGCTAGATGGCTTCTTCTCTCTCTTTGAATCTCAATACAAAGTTCTCCCCCTCTCTTGTGGAGATCTATTGGATGTAATCTTCTTTTTGCGGTGTGTTTGTTGAGACCGATGAATTGTGGGTTTATGATCAAGTCTATCTATGAATAATATTTGAATCTTCTCTGAATTCTTTTATGTATGATTGGTTATCTTTCCAAGTCTCTTCGAATTATCCGTTTGGTTTGGCCAACTAGATTGGTAGTTCTTGCCATGGGAGAAGTGCTTAGCTTTGGGTTCGATCTTGCGGTGTCCTTACCCAGTGACAGAAGGGGCTGCAAGGCACGTATTGCATCGTTGACATCGAGGATAACAAGATGGGGTTTATTTCGTATTGCATGAATTTATCTCTCTACATCATGTCATCTTGCTTAAGGCGTTACTCTGTTTTTAACTTAATACTCTAGATGCATGGTGGATAGCGGTCGATGAGTGGAGTAATAGTAGTAGATGCAGAATCGTTTCGATCTACTTGTCACGGACGTGATGCCTATATACATGATCATGCCTAGATATTCTCATAACTATGCTCAATTCTGTCAATTGCTCAACAGTAATTTGTTCACCCACCGTAGAATACTTATACTCTTGAGAGAAGCCACTAGTGAAACCTATGGCCCCCGGGTCTGTTCTCATCATATCAATCTCCATTACTTTAATCTTGCTTTGCTTTTTACTTTGCCTTTACTTTTTACTTTGCATCTTTATACCAAAAATAACAAAAATATTATATCTATCAGATCTCACTCTCGTAAGTGACCGTGAAGGGCTTGACAACCCCTAATCGCGTTGGTTGCGAGTAGCTATCGCTTTGTGCAGGTACGAGGGACTTGAGCGTGGGCTCCTACTGGATTGATACCTCGGTTCTCAAAAACTGAGGGAAATACTTACGCTACTCTGCTGCATCATCCCTTCCTCTTCGGGGAAAACCAACGCAAGATCAAGACGTAGGAAGAAGGATTTCTGGCACCGTTGCCGGGGAGTCTATGCAAAAAGTCAACATACCAAGTACCCATCACAATCCCTATCTCTCACATTACATTATTTGCCATTTGCCTCTCGTTTTCCTCTCCCCCAATTCACCCTTGCCGTTTTATTCGCCCTCTCTCTCTATCCTCCCTCTCTATTTGCCTCTTTCCCCTCGCCATGTCAGAACCAAAAAGAGTTGAGGGTTCTCTCCCAAGTTCTAGTACTTTAGACAATCCTGCTATCTTATCTAAACTCATGAATCGGAATGCTATGGAACAACTTGCCGAAGTTATCAATGGAAACCTTAGTAATTTTGATGAAGACGATTCTGGAATTTTTCGTTATACTTGATGAATCTTTGAAAGATGCTTGGGATAGGCTGTTAAGGATCCGGGCTAGCTATGTACCCCAATATCAAATTGAGGTTTACTTCAAAAGCTTTTATGTTGGGCTACCCGCTTCGTTCAAACAAGTTTTAGATTCTATTTTCATGGGGGGTTTTCTTGAAGGGCACCCCATTAATGAGAAAGTTGAAATCACATCTCTCTTGCTTTCTTACCAAAAAGAATCTATTAAAGAAATAAAAGCTAGCCTAGATGCCAATTTCCGCAACATTCTTAATCTATCTTCTACCATTAATGGACATGTACTCTGTCAAAATAGAAAGATTAATTCCATAGATAACAAGTTTGCTCTCTTTCTCTCTAGAACCAAAGATGGCAATACCTAGATCTATCCTCGCTTTTATGCCTAGCTAGGGGCGTTAAACGATAGCGCTTGTTGGGAGGCAACACAATTTTATTCCTTGCTTTTTGATCCTGTTTAGTAATAAATAAATTATTTGGCCTCTGTTTTGGTTGTGTTTTTTGTGTTTAATTAGTATTTGTGCCAAGTAGAACCGCTGGGAAGACTTGGGGAAAGTCTTGTTGAACTTGCTGTAAAAAAACAGAAACTTTAGCGCCCACGAGAACTGCTGTCATTTTTATTTGAAGAGCGATATTTAGTTAATTCTTTTTGAAGATTATTAATAGATAAATTCCTCACGTCCAGAAATTTATTTTAGAATTTTTGGGGTTCCATATCTTGCGCTAGCTACAGATTACTACAGACTGTTCTGTTTTTGACAGATTCTGTTTTTCGTGTGTTGTTTGCTTATTTTGATGAATCTATGGCTAGTAAAATAGTTTATAATCCATAGAGAAGTTGTAATACAGTAGGTTTAACACCAATATAAATAAAGAATGAGTTCATTACAGTACCTTGAAGTGGTCTTTTGTTTTCTTTCGCTAACGGAGCTCACGAGTTTTCTATTTTGAGTTTTGTGTTGTGAAGTTTTCAAGTTTTGGGTGAATTCTTTTGATGGATCATGGAACAAGAAGTGGCAAGAGCCTAAGCTTGGGGATGCCCATGGCACCCCCAAGATAATCCAAGAACACCAAGAAGTCAAAGCTTGGTGATGCCTCGGAAGGCATCCCCTCTTTCGTCCACTTCCATCGGTAATTTACTTGGAGCTATATTTTTATTCACCAACATGATATGTGTTTTGCTTGGAGCGTCTTGTATTATTTTTGTATTTGTGTCTTAGTTTGCCACAATCATCCTTGCTGTACACACCTTTTGAGAGAGCCATACATGAATTAAAATTTGATAGAATACTCTATGTGCTTCACTTATATCTTTTGAGCTAAGTAGTTTTGCTCTATGTGCTTCACTTATATCTTTTGAGCTAAGTAATTTTGCTCTATGTGCTTCACTTATATCTTTTGAGCATTATAATTATGCTCTGTGTGCTTCACTTAGATCTTTTAGAGCATGATGGTGGATTCGTTTTAAAGAAACTATTGATCTCTCATGCTTCACTTAAATTATTTTGAGAGTCTCTTAATAGCATGGTAATTTGCTTAATAATAATATTCTTGGTATTCAAGATTTGTGAAAATTTCTTTTGAGTGTGTTGAATACTAAGAAAAGATTGAAGCATGATAATTGTTTTGAGATATGGAGGTGATAATATTAAAGTCATGCTAGTTGAGTAGTTGTGAATTTAAAGAATACTTGTGTTAAGGTTTGTGATTCCCGTAGCATGCACGTATGGTGAACCGTTATGTAACAAAGTCGGAGCATGATTTGTTTATTGATTGTCTTCCTTATGAGTGGCGGTCAGGGACGAGCGATGGTCTTTTCCTACCAATCTATCCCCCTAGGAGCATGCACGTAATACTTTGCTTTGATAACTTCTAGATTTTTGCAATAAGTATATGAGTTCTTTATGACTAATGTTGAGTCCATGGATTATACGCACTCTCACCCTTCCACCTTTGCTAGCCTCTCTAATACCATGCACCTTTCGCCGGTATCATACACCTACCATATACCTTCCTCAAAACAGCCACCATACCTACCTATTATGGCATTTCCATAGCCATTCCGAGATATATTGTCATGCAACTTTCCACCGTTCCGTTTATCATGACACACTCCATCATTGTCATATTGCATATCCGGGTACACTACCAGATGCATTCACATAGAGTCATATTTTCTTCTAAGTATCGAGTTGTAGTTGATGAGTTATAAGAAAAATAAAAGTGTGATGATCATCATTATTAGAGCATTGTCCCAGTGAGGAAAGAATGATGGAGACTATGATTCCCCCATAAGTCGGGATGAGACTCCGGACGAAAAAAAGAGAGGCCAAAGAAGCCCAAATAAAAAAGGGGGGAGGCCATAAAAAAATAGAAAAGGCCCAAATAAAAAAATGATGAGAGAAAAAGAGAAGGGACAATGTTACTATCCTTTTACCACACTTGTGCTTCAAAGTAGCACCATGATCTTCATAGTAGAGAGTCTCTCATGTTATCACTTTCATATACTAGTGGGAATTTTACATTATAGAACTTGGCTTGTATATTCCAATGATGGGCTTCCTCAAAAATTGCCCTAGGTCTTCGTGAGCAAGCAAGTTGGATGCACACCCACTTAGTTTCTTTTTGAGCTTTCATATACTTATAGCTCTAGTGCATCCGTTGCATGGCAATCCCTACTCACTCACATTGATATCTATTGATGGGCATCTCCATAGCCCATTGATACGCCTAGTTGATGTGAGACTATCTTCCCCTCCTTTTTGTCTTCTCCACAACCACTATTCAATTCCACCTATAGTGCTATATCCATGGCTCACGCTCATGTATTGCGTCAAGATTGAAAACGTTTTGAAAAAGTTAGAGTATGAAATAATTGCTTGGCTTGTCATCGGGGTTGTGCATGATTTAAATACTTTGTGTGGTGAAGATGGAGATAGCCAGACTATATGATTTTGTAGGGATAACTTTCTTTGGCCATGTTATTTTGAGAAGACATAATTGCTTTATTAGTATGCTTGAAGTATTATTATTTTTTATGTCAATATAAACTTTTGTCTTGAATCTTTCTAATCTGAATATTCATACCACAATTAAGAAGATTTGCATTGAAATTATGCCAAGTAGCACTCCGCATCAAAAGTTCTCTTTTTATCAATTACCTACTCGAGGATGAGCAGGAATTAAGCTTGGGGATGCCTGATACGTCTCCAACGTATCTATAATTTTTGATTGCTCCATGCTATATTATCTACTGTTTTGGACTATATTGGGCTTTATTTTCCACTTTTATATTATTTTTGGGACTAACCTATTAACCGTAGGCCCAGCCCAGAATTGTTGTTTTTTGCCTATTTCAGTGTTTCGAAGAAACGGAATATCAAACGGAGCCCAAACGGAATAAAATCTTCGGGAACGTGATTTTCTCACCGAACGTGATCCAGGAGACTTGGACCCTACTCCAAGGAACAAAAGAGGCGGTCACGAGGGTGGGGGGCGCCCCCCCCCTAGGGCGCGCCCCCTGCCTCGTGGGCCCCTCGTTGCTCCTCCGGCGTACTTCTTCCTCCTATATATACACACGTACCCCCAAACGATCAGGACAGGAGCCAAAAACCTAATTCCACCACCGCAACTTTCTGTATCCATGAGATCCCATCTTGGGGCCTGTTCCGGAGCTCCGCCGGAAGAGGGCCGTCATCACGGAGGGCTTCTACATCATCCTAGCCCCTCCGATGAAGTGTGAGTAGTTTACCTCAGACCTTCGGGTCCATAGTTAGTAGCTAGATGGCTTCTTCTCTCTCTTTGAATCTCAATACAAATTTCTCCCCCTCTCTTGTGGAGATCTATTGGATGTAATCTTCTTTTTGCGGTGTGTTTGTTGAGACCGATGAATTGTGGATTTATGATCAAGTCTATCTATGAATAATATTTGAATCTTCTCTGAATTCTTTTATGTATGATTGGTTATCTTTGCAAGTCTCTTCGAATTATCCATTTGGTTTGGCCAACTAGATTGGTAGTTCTTGCCATGGGAGAAGTGCTTAGCTTTGGGTTCGATCTTGCGGTGTCCTTACCCAGTGACAGAAGGGGCAGCAAGGCACGTATTGCATCATTGCCATCGAGGATAACAAGATGGGGTTTATTTCATATTGCATGAATTTATCTCTCTACATCATGTCATCTTGCTTAAGACGTTACTCTGTTTTTAACTTAATGCTCTAGATTCATGCTGGATAGCGGTCGATGAGTGGAGTAATAGTAGTAGATGCAGAATCGTTTCGATCTACTTGTCACGGACGTGATGCCTATATACATGATCATGCCTAGATATTCTCATAACTATGCTCAATTCTGTCAATTGCTCAATAGTAATTTGTTCACCCACCGTAGAATACTTATGCTCTTGAGAGAAGCCACTAGTGAAACCTATGGCCCCCGGGTCTATTCTCATCATATCAATCTCCATTACTTTAATCTTGCTTTGCTTTTTTACTTTGCCTTTACTTTTTACTTTGCATCTTTATACCAAAAATACCAAAAATATTATATCTATCAGATCTCACTCTCGTAAATGACCGTGAAGGGCTTGACAACCCCTAATCGCGTTGGTTGCGAGTAGCTATCGCTTTGTGCAGGTACGAGGGACTTGAGCGTGGGCTCCTACTGGATTGATACCTTGGTTCTCAAAAACTGAGGGAAATACTTATGCTACTCTGCTGCATCATCCCTTCCTCTTCAGGGAAAACCAACGCAAGCTCAAGACATAGCAGTATGTCTCCATATAAAATGGTTTATGGTATAGCATGTCACTTACCTCTTGAATTAGAACATAAGGCATATTGGGCTATTAAAGAGCTCAACTATGACTTCAAACTTGCTGGTGAGAAGAGGCTTTTTGACATTAGCTCACTTGATGAATGGAGAACCCAGGCTTATGAAAATGCCAAGCTGTTTAAAGAAAAGTTAAAAGATGGCATGACAATAGGATACAAAAGCGTGAGTTTAATATAGGTGATTATGTATTGCTATACAACTCTCGTTTAAGATTTTTTGCAGGAAAACTTCTCTCTAAATGGGAAGGTCCTTGCGTTATCGAGGAGGTCTACCGTTCTGGTGCCATAAAAATCAACAACTTCGAAGGCACAAATCCGAAGGTGGTGAACGGTCAAAGAATCAAACATTATATCTCAGGTAATCCCATAAATGTTGAAACTAATATTATTGAAACCGTAACCCCGGAGGAATACATAAGGGACACTTTCCGGAACGTTTCAGACTCCGAAAAGGAATAGGTACGTGGTACGGTAAGTAAACTGACTCCATAACAGTTCTAATGGCAATTTTCTCTGTTTTGGAATATTTAAGAAAATAGGAAATAAGAAGCAGACAGGAAAGGACACGAGGCTTCCACGAGGGTGGAGAGCGCGCCCTACCCCCCTGGGCGTGCCCCGTGCCTCGTGGGCACCTCGTGTGCTCTCCGGACTCCGTTTTCTTGCACGATACTTCTTTTGGTCGATAAAAATTCATTATATAATCTCCCGAAGGTTTTAACCACCGTATCACGCAAATATCTCTTGTTTTTGTTTCGAGTTGTTACTGCTGCAGATTTAGAGCAAGATGTCTTCTCAAGAGTCAGCCGGGGAGAGTCGGGTGTCTCATCCGACACCGGGGCCAAGAGCAAACAACAATGCTAACCACTTTGGGCCATCAACTGAGGACGAGATGGAGGCCGATTTGAAAAGGATAGATGCCATGGAGGAGGATGAAGAAGTTACTTCCCATTTTCGAGCAGGATTCACTATGGGGGAACTACAGAGCTCGGCTATTCCAAACTCGGTCATCCCTTCCAATGTTAGATTTCTTTCTTATGAAAATATGAAAAAGAGTGTTACTTGTTCTCCCGTAGCTATGCAACATCCTTGGGTGAAGGGAGATTTGGCTGTCATGGGCAAGCTCCGTAAGGAAATAATGGACCTCAAGCAGCAAGTCAATAAGCTCGAAGAAGAGAATCGTATCTTGAGGGGCATCATCACCAAGAATATCACATCACCACCCCCGAAGAAGGAGACATAAACACATGGGTATGGGCACTCCCCTTGGAAACTGCCAAGCTTGGGGGAGTGCCTCGGTATCGTATCACCATCACTTTTATCTTTACTGTTTTTCTTAGTTCGATCCTTTTGATAATATCTTGATCTAGTAGAATAAAGTTTTAGTATGATCTAGTTGTGAGTTTTGCTTTATGATCTTCTTATGTAATCGAGTCTGTGAGCTATATATAATAAAGATTAGTGTTGAGTCAAGGGCTTGATTATTTTGCTATGATCTTGAGGGAATAAAATAAAAGAGAAAGAAATAAAGAGATCATATGGATCTTATGGAGAGTAATGAGCTCACATATAAAGAGTATGATGAATAAAAGTTGTTGAGAGTTGACAAACATAGTTTTGGTCATTATTGCAATTAATAGGAAGAAATAAAGAAGGAGAGGTTTTCATATATAAATATACTATCTTGGACATCTTTTATAATTGTGAGCACTCCATAAAATATGACATGCTAAAGAATTGACGTTGGACAAGGAAGACAACGTAATGGGTTATGCTTTCTTACATCTGAGATAAATTATATTATCATGGATCATCCAACATGTTGAGCTTGCCTTTCCCTCTCTTGCTATCCAAATTCTTTGCACCAAGTAGAGATACTACTTGTGCTTCCAAATATCCCAAAACCCAGTTTTGTCATGAGAGTCCACAATATCTACCTATGGATTGAGTAAGATCCATCAAGTAAGTTGTCATCGGTGCACGCAATAAAAATTGCTTTCTAAATATGTACAATCTATTAATGTGGAGAAAATAAGCTTTATACGATCTTGTAATGTGGAAGAAATAAAAGCGACAGACTGCATAATAAAGGTCCATATCACAAGTGGTAATATAAAGTGACGTTCTTTTGCATTAAGATTTTGTGCATCCAACAATAAAAGCGCATGACAACCTCTGCTTCCCTCTGCGAAGGGCCTATCTTTTATGTCTTATACTTCATGCAAAGAGTCATGGTGATATTCACATTTCCTTTTTACATTTTATCCTTTGGCAAGCACAATGTGTTGGAAAGATCCTGATAAATATATATATATATATATATATATATATATAATTGGATGTGAGTTTTCATGAACTATTATTGTTGACATTACCCTTGAGGTAAAACATTGGGAGGCAAAACTATAAGCCCCTATCTTTATATATGTCCGATTAAAACTTCATACCCATAAATATTGCGTGAGTGTTAGCAATTGTGAAAGACTAAATGATAGTTGAGTATGTGGACTTGCTGAAAAGCTCTTATATTGACTTTTTCCTATGTTATGATAAATTGCAATTGCCTCAATGACTGAGATTAGAGTTTGTTGATTCTCAATGAAGTTTATGGTTCATACTTGAAATTGTGATTGAATTGTTACTTTAGCATAAGAGATCATATATATACATAAACACTATTCTGATCACAACCTGACCTGCCCCGCTAGTAGTAAGTTGAACTTCCCTGTGAACTAGGTTGAACTTCCGCCAACATTGCCCAAATGGGGCTTGCGATATACCGTTGGAAAGCTATGGACACCAATATCATGACCCAACTTAAATTTTTGGCAAAATATAAGCGATTTAAGAGCAGTTTTGAAAACCATTTTTTCTTCGCACAAAAAACGTGAATCGTATTTTCGATCGTATTTCTAAACCGTTTATCGGAATAAGGCATATAATATGGTGTTGGAAAGCTGCTGCAAAACCGGTCCTTCCACATGTTGAAAGTTTTCTCTAATTCCCTATGGTTAAAGAGTAATTTGAAAAAACGTAAAATTACGTAAACTGAACCGCTGAGTTCGTTTTTTCGATGTCATTTCTAAACGGCTAATCCAATGGAGGCATAAGATATGGCGTTGGAAATCTTATGAAAATGCGCTACTTTTTCATCTTGAAAGTTTTTTTCTAATTTTGAATGGTTTAAAAGTAATTTAGAAAATGGTCTAAGTCCTACCGAGTTCGTATTTTTGAGCTATTTTTTTAACCATGCGTCCGAATGCGGCAAATGATATGGCGTTGGAAAGCTTGAACAAATGCGAAACTTTTTGGTATGTATTGTTTCTCTCAATTCTTTACGATTTTAAGTCAGTTTCGAAAATGGCGAAAAACATATTTTCGCCGTAATTTCTACAAACTTTATCGGAATGGGGCAAATAATATACCGTTGAAAAGCTACGGAAAATGCGAAACTTTTTCATGTTGATGGTTTTCTCTGATTCCTAGCCGTTTTCAAGTAATTTAGAAAATGGCGGGATCATGCGTTCTGCCTTTATCGCGAAACAGATTCTTCGAAAATGCACCGCGTGAAGAAACTGAACTTCTCGGCGCGTGTACCTGAACTTCACTCTGTTTTTCACGTGATTTTTTTGCTCGTAGGTCTCCATCCACTACTCGTAACTCTCCATCCATTCACCGGAATTGAGCAGGTGATATACCGATGGAAAGCTGCTGTAAGCACGCAAGTTTCCCGTGTTGATCATCTTTTCATACTCACGGCGATTTTAAAAGTTTTTCATTTAAATTCATTCAGCGTAGTAGTCGAACTTCCTGCTGTTTTCACATTGAACTTTTGTGACGTATTTTTGTTTGTAATTTTCTCATCCATTTGTTAGTGTTACACAAATAATATTCCTTTTGTAAAAACGTCTCTCACAATAATTTTTTAACTTTCTCCGACCGAGGACTTGAACTTACACACCATGTAGTACGTGAACTTCCGGTTGTTATCACTTTGAACTTCTCTCTGGTTTGAGAGAATCATTTTAAAACACAAAAAACAACATATTTTTTTATGTATTTTTAGACATCTAAATACACTGTGAACCTCTCTCACAAGAATTTTTAAAACTTTTCCTCGCCGAGCACTTGAACTTCTAGCAACTTTTTTTTGTTTATCAGTTGTTTTTAAAGTGCAAAAAATGGCATTGTGTTTTTATTTTTTGAACATGTAAATCCTAGGTTTTAATAAACTCTAAACTTCTTTCTTATTTCAATTCGAACTTCACCTTTATATATTTTGAGTAAAAAATTGTATTCCATTTTTATAAGGAAAAAACCGAACATGGAAATATAAGGTGAACCTCTCTCGCAAGAATTTTTGAACTTCTCCAGACAGAGCACTTGGACTTCTTTTAACAAATTTTTAAGCTTTTATTTTTCTATACTTTATTCTCCCCAGAAATGCATTACTGTAGTACATGAACTTCTCGTTGTTTTCACTATGAACTTCTTTCAACAGGTAAGAGTTTTTAGAAATGTGAAAATTGGAGTTTTTTAGAAACATTGAACTTCTTTATTATTTTGAATTGAACTTATTGGTTTTATTTTTAATAACTCAAAAAATCAGATTTTATTTCAACAAATATTAAACTACTCCTCCTTTTTTAATTGAACTTCTTGGTTTTATTCATTAGTAACGAGAAAACCTGAGTTTTTTATATATGTTGAATTGCTCCGGTTTTTAAAATTGAACTTCTTGGTTTTGATCTTTAGTATTGGGAAAATCTGAGGTTTTTGTAAACATCAAATGGCTTCATTTTCTAATTAGGACTCCTTGGTGTTATTCATTAGTAAAGGGAAAAGTCCTATTTATGGAATAAATATCAAACCGCTCGATTATTTAAATTTGAACTTCTAGATCTTTTTGAAAAGAGGGAAATCGGTTTTTATAAACTTTTTGAATGGCTTGGTTTTTTTTTAATTTGACCTTCTTAGTATTGTAATAAACATTGTACTTCTTTGTGATTTAAATTTGAACCTCTAGGATTTTTTTAGAACGGGGAAATTCCATTCTTTTTCTCTATAAATTTTGAGCTGCTCTATTTTTTATTTTGGCCTTCTTGGGTTATTCTTTTAGTAACTGAAAAAAATCCTAATGTAGTAATAAGCATTGAACCGCTTCGCTATGTGTATTTGAACTTCTAGTTTTTTTAACGACAAAATCACCTTTTTAGGTTTTATTTTCCTTTTAGTAATGAAAAAATCTCAATAATTTGCTGTATACATCGAACTTCCTTCTCTTCTCTGTTCTTTCTTCGTTCTACATGAGAAAATATAGTTTGATTAGGGTCGCCAACATGGCTAAGGGAGGAGGAGGCTCGGCATGGCGCGGGAGGCCGCGGCGGCGCTCGGGATCTAGGGTCCTACACCTACATTTTCTAGAAATGGGGAAACCCCTTTTTTATATAAAAAATGAACTACTCTGCTCTTTTAATTTGACCTTCTTGCTTTGTTAATAGACACTGAACTTCTACTTTTTTAAAGTTTGAACTTCTAAGTTTTTTGGAAATAGGAAAACCCATTTTTATAAAAAAAAATGACGTTCTTTGTTTTTTTTGACTTTCTTTCTTCGTAATAAATATTTGAACTTCTTTGTTATTTTTAGTTTTGAACCTCTGTGTTATTTTAGAAACGGGAAGAATCCATTTTTTTTTACAAATTTTACCGATATAGGTGCAAAGTTTTAAATTATCATGCGCAATATTCTTAAAGATAAACACGTACTTTTAGAAAACACACTAGCCCAAATGGGCCTAATGCAAATGACGTGGAGTAATGCTACACATTTTTTTAATTCTCTGTCACATGTTCTCTTTCTCACTCTGATCTTTTTGCTTTCCATTTTACAATAGAAAAATGTGGTCTAGAAGTAGTAGCTAGGAACGAATACAAAAAAGAAACAAAAATGTGACCAGGGAGCTAGCTCACAACTGCTCTTGCCCAAGCTTTTTTATTCCCAGCCACGTGTTCCTTCTTATCCCTACATCATTGGTTTCCGTCTTTTTTTCTATGCTTTACTTCTTCTCTCTGTTTATTCTTTTGGTGCACCAAGATCTAGCCGTTTTTTATATTCCAACAACGAGTGGAGTTGACACCTACAATGCTCCTTTTTCTACAGATGAACTGATACATCAGGTGAAACCATCGTATAGAAACAACCAACTTTGAGAGGAAATTTTGGAGTAGGCTACCGGGGCAAATCTCCCATGGTTTTCATTGCATGTTTTAAATTTTTTTGAACTTGCTGAGATACATAACACACTTGACCTTCTCAAACACAACATTTTGACCTTCACAAATAAAAATTTAAGTACAGTAGTACAAGAGTAGTACAAGACAAACATAGCATTCTTTGTATCCATTTTTCTGTATGCACATAGACACCCTAATGCTAAACACAGCTGAAAAGATAAAAGTCTCTTTTCCTAGCTTGAACTAGCCAGGGGCCACTAAATTATCTGTGAATGTATTTATACCACATGTTTTGCTATGATCCATTCCTCTCGGTGGCTCCACCCGTGTTGTAGTGTGTGAACACCAAAGCTAGCAGCAGCAACTTCATCATGTATCTAAACACCAAAGCTAGAAGCAGCAACTTCATATGTGTTGTAATATCTAAATGCCAAAGCTAGCAGCAGCAACACTTCAGCATGCGAGCACATACACACATAAACACACATGAGCATGCACACATCGAATTGAAGCTGTTTTCAAAAAGAAAGAAACATCGAACTGAAGCGGTGGTCAGGTCGAACTTCTCTCACTCAGCTTTGGTCGGGATGGCAGCAGGCTGCGCGAGGTCAGAGGAGATGAAGGAGCGACGACGTTTGGTGCAGGTGGAGTAGCTGGTGTCGACCAGTTAGAGTAGAGGAAGGAAGGGGTCCGGGGGAAGGAGGGTGCTCTGTAGCTCGAGATGCTCGCCTAGCTGCATCCTCCTCGCACAGAGGCACACTGTGAGGATGCCCATCACAGATCCAATATGTAAAAGTAGCAGTGAATTCCTGTAGTTTCCCTGCACAATGAACTTTCACGCATCCATTATTTGAAGTTAATTATTTTTTACATTACCGACACTCACACAGGAACAAGAGCAACGGAATACAACCAATTTCTCACCATGAACTAGTCTAGAGCCTTTATTCAGAAAAAACAGCTTGAAGACGCAGAATTGTGATGTTACCTACAGGCTACAACAGCATGGATCTTGAGGAAGTACAGCAGTACCGCTCATCAGCTGGGAACGTAGCCGCAGCCCCCCTCGACAACAGACTGCGTTGAAATACTCCCAAGACCAGACGATGGATCCTAAGAAGCAGACCTGGAGGTGGCATCTCGGCAGCGAACATGGAGGGGCGTCGGGGACGAAAGGACCGTGGGGCGAGCCATGCTGTATTGCAGTGTGGGAGGAGTGGGGAGTCATGCCCGCGGCGGTGAAGTAGGTTGGCAAAGGTCGTTGGAGCAGGTTACCAGCAGTGAGAGGTCCAAGGCGAGGTGGCAGAGAAGTTCGCCGGAGGGTCAGCGGCGACGGGAATCTTCGTGCTTTGGGCGTTGTACCAGTGGGCAATGAAGGATTGGTGTGGTTGTCGTGGCGGTCGAATCCCACGGCGGGGCGGTGCAGCGGCTGGATCTGGGGAACGATAGTGGCAGGGTGGCCGATGGCGGCGTGGCGGTTGGATCCGTGGGACGGTGGCGGTAGGGTGGCCGGTGGCGGCGCGCCGGCCGGATTCGAGGGACGGTGGGGCTTCGTGCGGGAGGAAGGAATCATGGGCAGAGGAGGTGCGGTGGGGAGGAATCGAGCTGATTTTTTTTCCTTTCGTACCGGTTCGAGAGTTCGGAAACATCGCATCGGCCCGCTTGTGATCCAAATAGTTATTCTAATCCTAGGATTAGAATAGTGTTGTCCTATATATATATATATATATATTGATGTTCTAAGAATGATCATGATGCCCTGATGTCCGTATTTTATTTTTATCGACACCACTATCTCAAAACATGTGGACATATTTTTCGATGTCGGCTTTCGCTTGAAGACAAGCAAGGTCTAAGCTTGGGGGAGTTGATACATCCATTTTGCATCGTGCTTTTATATTGATATTTATTGCATTATGGGCTGTTATTACACATTATGTCACAATACGTATGCATATTCTCTCTTATTTTACAAGGTTTACATGAAGAGGGAGAATGCCGGCAACTGGAATACTGGGCTGGAAAAGGATAAAATATTAGAGACCTATTCTGCACAGCTCCAAAAGTCCTGAAACTTCAGGAAAGTCATTTTTGGAATTAATAAAAAATACCGAGCAAAGAAAGTACCAGAAGGGGCCCACACCCTGGCCACGAGGGTGGGGGCACGCCCTACCCCCTTGGGCGCGCCCCCTGCCTCATGGGACCCTGGTGGCCCTCCGATGCCCATCTTTGGCTATATGGAGTCTTTCGTCGAGGAAAAAATCGTAAGCAAGCTTTCAGGAAGAAACTCCACCGCCACGAGGCGGAACCTTGGCGGAACCAATCTAGAACTCCGGTAGAGCTGTTCTGCCGGGGAAACTTCCCTCCGGGAGGGGGAAATCATCACCAACGATCCTCTCATCGGGAGGGGGTCAATCTCCATCAACATCTTCACCAGCATCTTCTCATCTCAAACCCTAGTTTATCTCTTGTATCCAATCTTTGTATCCAAACCTCAGATTGGTACCTGTGGGTTGCTAGTAGTGTTGATTACTCCTTGTAGTTGATGCTAGTTGGTTTACTTGGTGGAAGATCATATGTTCAGATCCATTATGCATATTAATACCCCTTTGATTATGAACATGAATATGCTTTGTGAGTAGTTACGTTTGTTCCTGAGGACATGGGAGAAGTCTTGCTATAAGTAGTCATGTGAATTTGGTATACGTTCGATATTCTGATGAGATGTATGTTGTCATCCCTCTAGTGGTGTCATGTGAACGTCGACTACATGACACTTCACCATTGTTTGGGCCTAGAGGGAGGCATTGGGAAGTAATAAGTAGATTATGGGTTGCTAGAGTGACAGAAGCTTAAACCCTAGTTTATGAGTTGCTTCGTAAGGGGCTGATTTGGATCCATATGTTTCATGCTATGGTTAGGTTTACCTTAATACTTCTATTGTAGTTGCGGATGCTTGCAATGGGGGTTAATCATAAGTGGGATGCTTGTCCAAGTAAGGACAGTACCCAAGCACCGGTCCACCCACATATCAAATTATCAAAGTACCGAACACAAATCATACGAACATGATGAAAACTAGCTTGGCGATAATTCCCATGTGTCCTCGGGAGCGCTTTCCTTCATATAAGAGTTTGTCCAGACTTGTCCTTTGCTACAAAAAGGATTGGGCCACCTTGATGCACCTTATTTACTTTTATTACTTGCTACTCGTTACAAATTACCTTATCACAAAACTATTTGTTACCGATAATTTCAGTGCTTGCAGAGAATACCTTGCTGAAAACTGCTTATCATTTCCTTCTGCTCCTCGTTGGGTTCGACACTCTTACTTATCGAAAAGGCTACGATAGATCCCCTACGCTTGTGGGTCATCAGTTGGGGACACAAGAGATTTCTTGTATTTGGTTGCAGGGTTGTTTGAGAGAGACCATCTTCATCCTACACCTCCCATGGATTGATAAACCTTAGGTCATCCACTTGAGGGAAAATTGCTACTGTCTACAAGAATAAAGTTGCGTAGTAGACATCAGTGGGCATAAGCCAGGCGCGCCCAGGTGGGTTGTGCCCACCTCGGGTACCTTCCGGACTCAGTTTTTCTTCCGTTTGCTTGTTTCCCAAGATAAAAATCTTTATATACCCCCGAACCTATTGACCACCGTATCACGGAGAAATCTTCTTTCTTTTCTCGCTGTTTTCAGTCAGATCTGCTAAGCCAGGCATCATGTCTTCTCCCTCCTCCAACAACATAGAAGAGGATGCTTGGTTGATGAAGATCGAGATGAAGAAAGAGGGGCCCGAGGAACCTCTCGAAGGTGCCAAGAGCAAGGAGGCCATTGCAGACCAAGCGTCGGTAGTCGAGCCAACCCTGCCGACCGAGGAGGAAGAAGAAGATATCCTTAAGCCTTACTATGCTCATCTTACCCCCACTGAGATTGAAGCCTTCTGGATAATTGAAACGGTTCATGTGCAAAATAAATATCTCACCCATGAAAATATTTTGTTGCAAGAGCACATCATCACCCTCCGGAGCGTCATCCGTATATTGGAGAATCTCTTGATCATGAAGGACAAGCTCGCTACCACTCCATCACCACCACCTCCTTTTTCATCACCAAAAGAAAATTGAGTATCGGGTATGGGCACTCCCCTTGGCTTGTGCCAAGCTTGGGGGAGGTTCCCCGGTATCGTATCACCTCCACTACCTTTTGCCTTTACTTATCTTAGTTTGATCCATGCATAGTTATCTTTTGCTTTAGATGAATAAAAGTTTAGTTCGATCCTTTCTTTTTAAGAGTTTGCTTAGTGATCTATCTTTGTAATCGTGTGCGAGATATATAATAAAGTTTAGTTTGAGTTTTGCTTTCTTTATCTTCTTCTTCTAATAAAAAGAAAGGAAATAAATGAAAAAGATCATATATTAATCTTATGGTAAGTAATGACATCACATAAAGAAAAGTATAAGTCAAAAAATTTATTGGAGATTGACAAACATAGCATTGGTCAATGATGCAATTCATGAAAGAATTAATAAGGGAAGAGAAGATTCACATGCAAATACACTATCTTGGAAATGTTTTGTGACTCTGAGCCCCCATAAAAACATTATATGCCAAAATTGTTGACGTTGGACAAGGAAGACAACGTAATGATTTATGTTTGTTCATATTTAAATAGAAGTTATATTTTCATAGATCCTTTAACATGTGGTGCTTTCCCCCCATCTTTGCTAGCCAAATATTCCGCACCGAGTAGAGATACTACTTGTGCATCCAAAAACCCATAAACCCAAATCTTATTTTCAAGAGTCCACCATACCTACCTAAGGATTGAGTAAGATCCTTCAAGTAAGTTGTCATCGGTGCAATAAGGCAATAAAAATTTCTTCTGAAAGTGTTAGATCATGTAGTGTAAGAGAAAATTGAGCGTTGTACGAACTTGTGATGGCAAAGAATAAAAGTGACAGACTACATAATAAAGGTTGCCATCATAAGGGGCAATATAACGTGACGTTATCTTGTAGTAAGGGATTGAGTATACAAATAAAAAGCGCATGGCAACCTCTGCTTCCCTCTGTGAAGGGACTATATTTTACTTTTTATGTAATTACTTTCATGCAAGAGTCAAAGTTTTTCTCTCTATTCCTTTTTATTTTTTCTCTTTTGGCAAGCATCATGTGGTGAGGAAAGATCTAGGCACATATATCCAGTTGGATGTGGGTAGCATGAGTTATTATTGTTGACATCACCCTTGAGGTGAATGCGTTGGGAGGCGAAACTATAAGCCCCTATATCTTTCTATGTGTCCGGTTGAAACGTTTTGCTCATGTGTATGCGGTGAGTGTTAGCAATCATGTAAGACTAATGAGTATGTGGGCTTTTCTAAAGGCTCAGATACGTGACCCTTCTTGAAAATATGATGAATTGTAGTTGCAAAGTTGACTGAGAACATAGTTTGTTGGTTTCCAATAGAGTTTATGCTTTATACTTCATTGTTGTGATGAATTGTTACTTATTCATGAGAAGTCTATGATAAATTTTTTATGTTTAAGTTTGTTGCTGTTACAATAATTTACATGATGTTTCTATGTCCGTATTTTGCTTTTATCGACACCCCTCTCTCTCTCTAAGCATGTGGACATGTTTTTCGATTTCGGTTTTCGCTTCAGGACAAGCGAGGTCTAAGCTTGGGGGAGTTGATACGTCCATTTTGCATCGTGTTTACCTACTATTATTTATAATGTTTTTATAGATAATAATGCTTTTTGGAGTAATTCTAATGCCTTTTCTCTCATAATATGCAAGGTACACACAAAGAGGGAGAATTCTGGCAGCTGGGGATCTAGACCTAAAAAAGCTACATTAGGCTACCTATTATGCACAACTCCAAATGAGCTGAAACTTCACGGGGAATTTTTATGGAATAAATATGAAATACCGGAGCAAATAACTACCGGAGGGGGGCCACCTGGTGAGCACAAGACACCAGGGCGCGCCTGGCCCCCATGCACGCCCTGGTGGGTTGTGCTTCGCCCAGCCCACCTCTGGTGCCCATCCTCTGGTATATAAGTCAATTTGACCTAGAAAAATAAGGAGAGGACTTTCGGGATGGAACACCGCCGTCTCGAGGCAGAACTTGGGCACGAGCACTTTTGCCCTCCGGCGGAGTGATTCCGCTGAGGGAGCTTCCCTCCCGGAGGGGGAAGTCATCGTCATCATCATCACCAACAACTCTCCCATCTTGGGGAGGGCAATCTCCATCAACATCTTCAACAGCACCATCTCCTCTCAAACCCTAGTTCATCTCTTGTGTTCAATCTTTGTACCGGAACCTCAGATTGGTACTTGTGGGTGACTAGTAGTGTTGATTACATCTTGTAGTTGATTACTATATGCTTTATTTGGTGGAAGATTATATGTTCAGATCCAATATGCTATTTAATACCCTTCTGATCATGAGCATGTTTATCACTTGTGAGTAGTTACTTTTGTTCTTGAGGTCACGGGAGAAATCTTGTTGCAAGTAATCATGTGAACTTGATATGTGTTCGATATTTTGATAGTGTGTATGTTGTGATTCCCTTAGTGTTGTCATGTGAACGTCGACTACATGACACTTCACCATATTTGGGCCTAAGGGAATGCATTGTGAAGTAGTAATTAGATGATGGGTTGTGAGAGTGACAGAAGCTTAAACCCTAGTTTATGTGCTATTCCGTAAGGGGCCGATTGAATCCAAAAGTTCAATGCTATGGTTAGAATTTATTCTTAATATTTTTCTCGTAGTTGTGGATGCTTGCGAGGGGGTTAATCATAAGTAGGAGGTTTGTTCAAGTAAGAACAACACCTAAGCACCGGTCCACCCACATATCAAATTATCAAAGTAGCGAACATGAATCGAACCAACATGATGAAAGTGACTAGATGAAATTCCCGTGTACCCTCAAGAACGCTTTGCTTATTATAAGAGACCGTTTTGGCATGTCCTTTACCTCAAAAGGATTGGGCTACCTTGCTGCACTTTTGTTACTATTATCGTTACTTGCTTATTACAAATTATCTTGCTATCAAACTACTCTGTTACTTATAATTTCAGCGCTTGCAAACATTACCTTGCTGAAAACCACTTGTCATTTCCTTCTGCTACTCGTTGGGTTCGACTCTCTTATCGAAAAGGCTACAATCGATCTCATATACTTGTGGGTCATCAGTGGGCTTCTTAACATGACCCTCATATTGCCCTTGTAAAGCCTTCCAGCGGTTCTTCCATTTCCAATGCATGCAGTCAAGAGATCCAAGCAAATTTGGCCACCCTCTTGCTTCTGAGATTGCCAAGAGCTCTCGGTGTCTACCACAGTTGGTTCTCTCAGGTACCGAGGCCCGAACACCTCGACCACGATCGTTGCAAACTTGTGACCATGGCATCTCCGCATGTGCTCTCAAACATCCGTAGGTACTCGTCCCATGAATTAATGGTTGTGCCATATGCAAGCATTCTTAGTGCGGCCGTGCACTTCTTGTAACCAGAGAAGTCGATCGTTCCCACGGCGTCCTTCTTCAAGACGAACTAGTGATCATAGGATCGTACACCATGGTACAAACGATCGAAGATAGTCTTGCGCATCCGAAAACACCGACGAAAATGGTCAGCAAGAGTGCATCTGGGGCAAAGTAGTCGGCCATCAGTGTCAAATGGCCGCGCGCCATGTTGCTTTTAAGCACTCGATTGACCCTTGATCGAGCCCTTGAAATTGAGAACATGCTCCTCTGCATGCTCTGCATCTTGAATGACCACCTGCATCATCGCCGTCTCATCTGAATACTCCTCCTCGGACGAGCCGTCGGATGACTCAACATAGTGCTCGTATATGTACTCCAAATCAGAATCCATTGCTAGAACGAAGAAGGGAAAATTGTTTTTAGCTCCGGCAATTCATCGAACAGTTTCCGGGTATGGTGAGTATAGCAGTAGCGAATGGTACTTGGCGGGGCGGTTGGAGGACATGGGTTGAATGTCAATGGATAAGAAGTGGGTTGGAGTCGGGCTGGAACGTTGGAGATGATGGAGACGTGGAGTTTCGGCAGGGGTGTGGCGTGGCGGCCAAGGGTGGTGGAGCGGCGGCGAAGGTAAGAGAGAAAGAAGGAAGAGGAGAAAATGGGGAGGATGGAGGCGCGGGGTCTGAAAAGAGTTTTCGGTGGGTCGGGGGTGTCAGAGTCCTACGTGTTTGTTGTTTGGACTCCCGCAATGCTCCCGCGTTTGTCTCCGGTTTGCGAAAAACGTATGCCTAAACCGCATACAGAATTTGTTGGATGGCTTCGATGATCCGAGCAGGCAAATTTTCGTTTTTTGACCCTTTTATGAAACCTATTCGAGATCTGTCACTAGTTTGGAATTTTTTTAGAGATCTGACCCTTTTGCTACCGCCAGGGTCCATGGTGGTAGGGTGTAACAGCCTACCGACAGGGACCTTGGCGGCAGGAAACAACCCTACCGCCAAACAGGCTGGCGATAGCCTGTACAATCCTACCGCCAAGGTGCTTGGCGGTAGGCACGAGCACACACTGTGTTTAATACTCAGGAGGGTTTTGCGGCAGGGCATGCAACCCTACCGCCAACGACCTTGACGGTAGGCTATTATACCCTACCGCCATGGACCCTGGTGGTAGCAAAAAGGTCAGATCTCGAAATATTTTTCAAACTAGGGTCAGATCTCAAATAGTTTTTTTGAGAAAGAGGTTAAAATACAAAAATTAGCAATCCGAGCATAAGAGCATCTCCAGCCGCACCCCCAACGGGCCCCCAGGCGACTTTTTCCGCATCGGCGCCGAAAAAACGCCCCAGTCGCGCCCCCGGGACGCCGAAATCCGCCGGCCCGTTTTTGGGCCCGGCGATCGCAGGCCGAACCCTGGGCACTGGGGGCGCTCGGGGGCTCCGGCGCAAGGGAAAAGCATGCCTGGCCCACACTGTCAGGTGAAAAGTTAAGCCTGTCTTCCAGATTCGCCTCCCACCCCCCGCGTGCTCGGCCGCCAGTCAGCTGATCCCGGCGCCGACCACCGCTAGATAGCCCATTCCTCGCCGGAAAAAGAGCAGAGGTTTCGCCGAGGCAGCCTCTCCAGCACTGGCCGGGCGATTTTCCCGGCGTTCCGGCCGCGGAGGGGCAGTGTAGCGGCGGGTACGCACTCGCAAGGTGTTCGGCGATTTGCCTGCCTCGGCAATGGACTCGGACGACGAGGAGGCGCTCACCGCGCTGCTGGAGAAGGAAGCCAAGGCCGACGTCCAGGAAGAGGAACATCTCATGGTCCTCGCCGCTCTCGTCGGCTGCTGGCGAGCAATCAAAAGCCACGGCGAGGTGGCTCGGTGCCGGGCCGGATGAAAGCGAAGAACCGGCATCGTCTTGAAGGCTACTGCATGCTCTACTCCGACTACTTCGCGGACGCTCCACTACACGGCGACAAAGTATTTCGACGCCGTTATCGGATGAGCCGAAAGCTTTTCCTCAGGATTGTGAATTCCATTTGGGAGTTCGATAGCTACTTTAAGTGCAAGAAGGATTGCACCGGCAAACTTGGATTCACCTCAATCCATAAGTGCACGACAGCGATGAGGATGCTTGCATACGGAGCTTCCGGTGATTCACTCGCCGACTATGGGCGCATGGCCGAGTCCACCACCATTGAGTGTTTCTACAAGTTCTGTTGGGCAGTGGTGGTAGTGTTTGGACCGCAATACTTGCGAACACCCAATGCGGAAGACATTACTTGGATCCTAGCACAGAATGCAGCAAGAGGATTTCCTGGGATGCTTGGAAGCATCGACTACATGCATTGGAAATGGAAGAACTGTCCATTTGCTTGGCAGGGGATGTACAAATGCGTCAAAGGCGGTTGTAGTGTGGTACTTGAGGCTGTGGCCACACAGGACCTCTGGGTTTGGCACTCCTTCGTTGGTATGACAAGAACTCACAATGACATCAACGTGTTGCAGTGCTCCCCTGTCTTTGCCAAGCTTGTTGAAGGTCATTCTCCTCCGGTGAACTTCGAAATCAATGGGCGGCACTACAACAAGAGGTACTACCTAGCTGATGGCATCTATCCGAGATGGTCTACATTTGTGAAGACTATCTCAAATGTTGTGCGAGGAGGCAAGAAGTCCCACTTTGCCAAGGTGCAGGAGGCTTGCAGGAAGGATGTCGAGCGGACATTTGGTGTGCTCTAATCTCGATTTGCTGTTGTCTGGTACCCTGCTCAGACCTGGTCAAAAGATCAAATGGGGGAGATCATGACTTGTTGTGTCATCTTGCACAACATGATCATCGAGAGCGAGCAGGAAGAGCTAGTGTTTGACACTGAACCATATACAAGCAGGGTCCTCTAGCCGAAGTTGATTACCAGCTACCGGCAATCTGGACTGCCTACCTCAGTATGTGTTAGGAGATCCGAGACTCACAGGTGCATCATCAATTGCAGCAGGATCTGATGGAGCACCTATGGAGGATCAAGGGCGACGTTGCCTAGCTCGACGTGTCATGAAATATGAGTTTTTATTTGTTGAACTATATAATTTGTATTGAACTATTTGTTGTTGCACTATTTTTTTGAACTAATTGATTTTTTGTGATGAATTTATGTTGAAAATTCAATGCCGAACCACGTCAAATATGGATCGTTTCTTGTCGATATCGGACTATTTTTCGTCGAAAGTGGACCGAAAAGCGGCCAGAAATAGGCCGTTATTGGCGCCTGGGGACGACAGCTGGATGCCCAACTACCCCCAAAGCTGATTCTACCGTCGGCTCGTCTCCAAACGATGATTTTTATGCCTTCTGAAAGGCCAACGGCTGGAAATGCTCTAACGAGCATATGCCGCCGGTTCTGCGGGTCTAGTTCCTCACGCTCGCACCGAGGACCTGGACGTCAGGCAGTGTCATGTCATTCGCGCACTCACATGACGTGACAAACCGCATGCACGCACGCATGCATGCAATGTGCGGTGCCAGCTTTCCTTCCTTCCAGCTGACTCATGTTTGTTTATTAACCCCTTTCCATCAGCTTGCATTGACCAAATCATTTCCCAAACCCGACCCGTGCAGGGCGGGCCAGGCCGAGGACGTTTTTTCAAAAGCGCGATCCACGCCCGTGTACTTAAAAGACGACGACACTGCAAACCTGGCATGATGTAGATGTGAATCATGTGAACTAGATCAACCTACGTCACCCATGCCCATGCGCGAGGTGAAGGGTGGCCCTCCTTTGCCCAAAGCTTTTGGTTCTGGGCCTCACCGGTGAGTGAGAGTGACCAGCGTGTGGCTAGATGCCTGTCCGGGCAACCCGACGGAGCCCGGGCGAGAGCGCGTCCGGAGCGGACAACCGTGAACAGGTAGCGATCTGCCGATTTGGACCGGCGCGAGCGAGCGATAGGACAGCGCCGGGGGCACGCGCACAGGCGACCAACCACGGGCGCGGACGCACGCAGGCGCTGCATGCACTGCCGAGTCCACCACCTACAGTGTCGCCGCTCCCGGGCCACCGGTCTGCACGAGCTACAGGGTAGGCTGCCGGCTGCGCGTCCGCTTGCATTGCACGGATGCGCCGCGCCCGGCCGTGCGTGCGGATGCTCTGCGTGCCGTTCTCGTAGCCAGACGGCGACGTTCGGCTGGCTTCCCCGGTTGGTAGGCCTACTACCTAGCCGCGTGCAGAGCCCATCCATGCCATTCTACGCAAACACCTTACTTTTTATTGCAAAATTTTGTAGGTAGCTTATCAAGCTGACCGCTTGGTTACGCAAACACCTTTCTAACGGTGCTGCTACCTACTGGTGAGAAATCCATCATATATGTGCATTAAGATTCGTGCAGATTATTTCAGTGAAAGTTGTTATTTGACATTGATGAAGTCGTTTTTTAAAACGAGTGAAATCGGTGTTTTGTAATGAATGGAATAGTTTTTAAAACAAGGACATCATTTTTAATTGAATGTTTCCTTGATATGAGTGAAATCTTAAAATGGTAAAACAACTGAAACATGTGTCGTTTTTTACAAATTGAGTAAAATGATTGAAATTTGTGTTCATTTTTTTCAAAAAAAATACACGCGCCTCCTTTCCCAAAAATGTTTAGGGTTCCTCCGCCTTCCGCCGGCGCCGTCGTCGGTCCACCTCGTCTCCGGTGACCTTAGGGCATGGGGGCGTGGTGTACCCCGGCCCTTGTCGGTAGGAGGGCTTTGTTTTTAGATGTTTTTTCGAGTTTTGTTAGGGGTTGTGTCCTGCTCAGAAAGGCAAGATGGCGGCCGCTCCCTGAAGATGGAATAAAGTTTTCCCCGCTTAGCCCCCCCTCCTCCGGTGGTGCGTGTAGCATCATCGGTGGACGTGTGGATGTGTGTCTCTGGCGGATCTATATTTGGTGGATTTGCTCGGATCTAGTCATCGTTCGTCTACGTTCGTATGTCTTTAGATTGGTTCCTTCCGATCTACGCTACTCTTCATCGGCGGCGGTTGTTGTTCTGGTGCGCTGGTACTATGGGGGCTTAGCACGATGACTTTCCGACTGTCTACTGCAACAAGTTTTGCCCGGCTTCGGCGAGGGAGGGGCAATGACGGTGGCGCGTCGTCCGCTCGCTTCAGTACTGGGAGTTGTTGCTAGGTGGTCTGCAGATCTGGATGTATGTTTTATTATTTTTGGTGTTTGTTGTACTCCATGATTGAGGATGAATAGTTGGAAAGTTTTCACGCAAAAAAAGTGAAACCTATTTTTTTAATATGTAAAACTAATTATGTAAAAAATGTGAAACAATTTTTTTCAACATGTGAAACAAATTCCACTTCAATTCAACTATGTGTGCATCAGCGTGTGAAGATGTGGAACATGACTTGTAATATGTTATTCAAAATTAGTGATTTTTTAATTGAAAGAAGTCGTTGGTTCCAAAAAACTACAATCAGTTTAAAAAAATATTGAATATGGTTTTTTAATGCATAAAATAAGTTTTCTGAATGAGTGAAATTATATTTTTGAATTAAGTGAAATAAGTTTATTGAAATGACGGAAATCTGTTTTTACAAATTAGTGAAATCTATTTTGGTAAAGGACCGTCATATTTGGCACACGTGTGGTGGATAGCAAAACTACCACACCACCCCTACGAGGCTTTCACCGACTTTTTTTCCTGCCGATTTTTATTTTCAAAACGGTTTTTCTCTCTCCCGGTTTTATGCTAGTTAATTTAGGTGGGAAGAAAAAGAAATAATAAAGTGCTTGAAAGAGGACTTGAACCCAGGTCTAATGCGTGCCCACTATGACTAATAACCAGCTCACCCGTCTTAAGTTGTTGTCCATAGTATGCAAACAACGAAATTTGAACCCTTCTTCTTTCTACCCTGTCAACCAAAAGCTTAATTTTAGGCTTGATAACTTTGGCCAAGCAGCATGATAACTATGACATGTGCATGCTGATAATTTCAAACATTAACACCCCTGGTTAAAAAAATGACATGATAAAGTTGGTAACTGTATCATGAGAAGGTCGGTAACTATAGCGTGAAAATCACAGTAACTTTAACATGTGCAACATCGTAATTTTGCACAAAATTTAAAGTGCGCGCCGGAGGCCGGGGGCGGGGGGGGGGTATGTTTGAACAACCCCCTTCCCCTTCGTGAAAGTTACCACGATGTTCTGAGTGTACGTTATGATTTTCAGAGGAAGCCTGATAGCACACAAAAAGAGGACAAAAAAACATGAAGTTTTGACATACTACATCCCATGTTTCAAATTACCGCGATATTTATACAGTTATCAAGTTTCACTTCGTCTATTATCATGCAATTTTCACATTAGTTACTACGGTAAATTTTCCAATAATTTTTTCTAATAGGTCAAAAATTAGCGCGGTGTTTCCCAAAAAAAATTATCACGGTGTTTGTACATAAGTTATCAGTTTTTCGGTTTGTGTATTAACATGTTATTTGCACACAATTTACCAAGGGTATGTTTTTCAACCACCTTTCCCTCCTTTTGGTCAATGTTACCGTGGTGTTTATACCCAAGTTATCAGATCTGCAGTTCGTATATTATCATGGCACTTACACACAAGTTATTGATTGTATGTTTTTCAACAACTTTTGCCCTTCACAAAAAATGTGACCGCGGTGCTTATTCGTATATTACCATGCTATTTTCACATAAGTTACCAAGGGTGTGTTCTTAAACAACTTTTTCCTGTTTGGTCAATGGAACCGCGGTGTTCTGTACATAAATTATCGGGTATGTGACACTTATATACTGTACTGTTTACACACAAATTAGCGAGCATATGTTTTTCAACAAAAAGTTTTCCGAGTCAGAAAGTTATCATCATGTTTTGTATGTAAGTTATCAGTCAAGCGGTGCTTATATTACCACGTTATTTACATAGAGATTACAAGTGGCACATTTGTAATACACCCCTTGGGGTCAAAGTTATTGTGGTGTTTGTATGTATGTTATCAAGTCCGCGGAGCGTAAATTATCATCTTATTTACACATAAGTTAACGTGGTTATGTTTCTCAACCACTTTTTTCCTTGGGTCAAAATTACCATGATGTTTGCGGGTAAAATTATTAGGTCTGCGGGGTATGTTTCTAATAACTTTTTTCCCCTGGTTCAAAATTACCACGGTGTTTTTGTGCAAGTTATCATGTCTACAGTGCGTATTATTACCGTGCTATTTGCATAGAGTTACCGGGGTTTGTTTTCAATAATAATTTTCTATGTCAAATTTATCATGGTGTTTGTATGTAAATTATCAGATCAATTGTATATAAATTATCATGATATTTACATAGAAGTTGCTGAGGGCATATTTCTACATCAATCTTTCTTCGGTAAAAATAGCATGATATTTATACGTAAGTCGTTAGGTCTTAAAATGAAGTACAAATGATGCACCAGTGAAGCTAAAAAACCCACAGAACATGTTTTCTTTAGCCAACATTAAGTTTTTCTAACTAGGCCTCTACCCAGCATTGGGCCTAGCCCAACTCTTTTCTATCTCTGAAGCCCACATAGAATGTTGTCTTCAACCTCCAACCAACTAAACCTGTATGTGAAAACTGAAAACTGAAAACACAAACACAAAGAACTCCCAATTATCCATCATACTTGTGATTTAGTCTACGAATCGCGTGGACTTCAACATGAAATTTGTAGATCTCTTCATTGCGAATCCATTTTAGTTGAGCAAGCAACTTATTGTTCAAAGATGAAGGAGATCGATGCAAGTGTCCTATCTTGGAGTCGGCGCTCGCCGGAGCCTATGGCCGTGGCTAGAAGCTCGGCCAGCAGAACAGCAGGCATCAGAGGCTACTATGGTCGAGACGTGTGGAGGACCTGGTCGTCAATGGGCTGCAGGGGAGGCAGGAATCCCATGGAGATGGTGATGGAGCTCCTGCACCGGCGAGTGTTGGCTGTGGAAGGAGCTGCTCGTCGGAGCAGCAGGCTATGGCGGCGACTTGAGGAGGCGCTGGTGCTCGTGGGGTGCAAGGGAACAGGTGGTCGATCGAAGCTGATGATGGCCGGTCAATGCATGCTCGCGGCGCCATGCCTGGGCGCTCAGGCATAGGAGTCGCGAACGGAGGAGATGCAGATCAAGCGGTTGCCAGATCTAACGGCGCTGGATGCGGTAGATCGTTTTGCAATCTGCCACACGGTTGCCAGATACATATTTCGTTTTGTAAATGCCTGAAATCTGTTATTTGGAATGAGTGAAATCATTTTTTTAATGAGTGGTTTTCTAAAATGAGTGAATCATGTTTTTGAGATGAGTGAAATCCCGTTTTTTGAAATTAGCAAAATTAAAACTAGTTCAAATGTATCCATAATTAATCTTGTTTTCAATATCTTCTCGGTACAGATTCAAAAGTATATCGAAAAAAATAGAAATAGAGTTTCGATTCAAAAGGTGTCTGACATTCAAATTTTTGCAATGAAATTAAATGAAATCTTTTGATGTGGAGAGGGACAATATTTAACATGCATCCAACCATTCTTCTCTCCACACCTTCTCTCTCCCCACAAAAGCTGACAAAAGCATGCAGAGGGAGCACACATATCCCTATGTATTTCATTCATGCTTCTTATACGTGAAACATATACACCAATATCCAAAACCACACCAACCGTGGATGTTTCACCATTAGGTACCCCCACCTCTAGAAATACTACTTTCTATCGCGGTAGGCAATCCTCTGCAAAAGCATATCTCTTCTTCCCCTATCATTTTCTAACCATCCCTTTCGGCCCCGAAGCCGGTCAGATCTTTGGCCCATCTACATTGTGGTCATTACAAGATGACAGCCTATGGTGGTTTTAGACTGATCATTGGATTGAGGGGAGGTCCATCTCGAAGAGCGCTCCTCTGATCTTTGCCCTCTTTCCCAAGTGTTATTATCGGCACTGCACAACCCATTAGGGGCTTCCGAGGTCGTGCTTTGGTTCGAGACATCCAAATCGCACTCGGACCGGCTACCCTGTTGCAGTTCATGGAACTCTTGCGCCTTTTGTGGCACTTCTCCCTCTTTGACAGTCCATGTGAGCTACTCTAGAGGCGGGTGGACTTTGGTCTCTATTCGGCCAAATCATGCTACCTTGCTCTCTTCTACGGCTTGATCCCAGACCCCTTTTGGCGGATCTCCTGGAAGACGTGGGCGCCCTTGCGAGTCAAGGTCTTCACGTGGCTCCCGCTCCAGGATAGATGTTGGATCGCTGATCGTCTAGCCCTGAAGACTCCTACATGAGGAATTATGTTCCTTGTGCGACCAGGTTTTTGAGGTCCCGCAGCACCTCTCGTCGATTGCTCCTTCTCCTGCCAGGTGTGGCACGAGGTGCCCTTCTGGTGTCGTTCCATTTCCACTCTACCATGTTCAATGATGTCCTTTTGCTGACCGGTGGGCCACCTCCAGCTCTCAAGCTCTACTAGTGCATCGACGAGGCCTCTCTTCCTCATCGTGCTCACTGTCTGGTGGCTCTGGAAGCATCACAATGGTGGCATCTTTGATAACCAACGACCGTCAGTCTCGCGCCTGGTGCAGACATCTAAGTGGATGCTTGGCAATGGGCCAACGTTGGCGTCATTGGCCTAGCTACTTTGGCGTCGGAGAGTTAGGCTAGCGTTAGTCTTGTATGAGCACCCCGTGTCTTATGCTCCGGTTATCTTTTTCACACCAATTCATGCATGTGTAGTCCATGTACCCGCACTATGTACTCTGCTAATTCTTCTATCAATAAAATGGCATGCAAGCTCTGCGTATTCACGTTTTTTCTTTCTCCAACAATTAACACCTCCTGTCGCCGTCAAAGTCATTGCCGACAACATTTTCGGCAATGACATCGACTCTAGTAGCCCCGCCGCCCCACGTCCACATACAACCCTAGTTAGCTAGTTTTTCCTCTCACAAGGGACACACGTGACCAGGGACTCCCCGTATGTCTAGCTAGTTGGCTCCCCTCTCCTTTGGGTGCTTCCATTGTCCGTCGTCCTAGCATTGGCTAGGGTTCAATCTATGTGGCTGGCCGACCGTGGTGAGACGATGCTGTCACCGGTGGGTTGAAATAATTTCTCCATGTCATGTCCTCATTTCGGTGATGCTGATTGGTGTTGGTGGAGGGTGTGTGGAATTTTGGTCAGGGCAAGATCTAGGGCCCTGTTTTTGTCTTTGTTCTGTCTAGGTGGTCTTCGACATCGCCATTTGACGGAGTGGACTACAACATTTCATGTCTTGGTCTTATGGTTTCTTCTCCATTCGGCGAAGCATGATTAGGTTCGGCTTCGTCGTGAAGCTAGTGAGGTCAGGCCTCCCCGATTATGTCTGGGCATATCGGGGTCGATTATACGGTCCTCCACGTTGCTTTCTTCTCTGTGACGACAATCGATCTTCAGCTCATTGTCACCGACTTCCTCTGGCTCGTGTCGGTGACTTCTCGGCTGATGCGTCTACAACATTCCCTGGTTCCGAGGATGTTCTGGAGATTCAGAGGTAGCATCGAGCTTTGCTCATGACCACCAGTGAATGCAGGAAGAAGACGACAACGATATACCCATGGACATGTGTGCTACTTTCTTTTGTAAGGATGGTCTTGTGAGGGTTGGACAATCTTACGATATGCATTTGGCCTTCTCATAAAAAAAGAAGTCCAGGAGATGGGCTAGTTGCGAGCCTCCCAAGGTCCAAAATTTATTGAATGACTAGACATGCACAGTTTGTGACTGTATGTTGTTGGTGGTGAATTATACCCGAACATGCTTCCGATTTTAACTATTCTTCCCATGTTCTGTATATGGCGCCCGAGCAATACATCCCACTGTATAGTTTGGAGGAAGTTTGTAGAGGACACTGTATAGACTGTAGTGGGTTTGGAAGGGTTTTTGGGATGATACTACATGTTAGCTGATGACTGTTTATGGTCTCATGTCGTCTTTACGCATGTCATGTCGAGCATGCATGCTTGCCAGTTTTCTAATTCAAATTATTGATTGATCGACCGATCGTGTGGTTCTACATTCCATGCGCCCTGATCGCACAGGTTTTGTGCCGTGCTTGGCTTATACTCCCTCTGTTCCATAATATAAAAACGCTTTTGACAATACGGAGGGAGTAGTAATTATCCAACTCCAGCTAGTTGCATGGTTTGGTTACCCGGCCGGACCCGGCGCCCCGGACTCCGCTACCACCCGTGAGCTGCCGAATTCTCACGCATTCGACTGCTACTGGATCAACGAGCAGTGGTCGATCGACCGGTCGTTCGGTGCCGCTCCAGAGCGACTGCAACCCCGCAAGCATGCTCGTTGTCCGATCGCGCAACTTACATCATTAACTCCGGTGGTTCGGTTGGCGCCTACTACGATCGACCACACCAGACTCTGTGCAGTACGCCGCGCGGCCATGCCGAGGCTGCGTGGCCATGGTACCACGCCTCGCTGTGCAGCCCATGCGCTTGGGGATACGTCGGTTCACCTCACAGTCGCGAGCGGCATGCGCCTTCCACTCTTCCAGTTAAACGGGATGGGCGGCACAGGCACGGCCAACTAATTTCTCTCGGATCTCGTCGCCGCTTTGAATTCCGATCGATCTGCTGGCTTGAATTCGCAGCTGGTCGACCGGGATCGCAATGCGCGCCATGGCGCGCGGTTGTCGGTCGGGGTCGATCGGCGCGTACTGTGGCCCGTAGCTATCTCTGCATAATGTGATGCGACGATTGTGGTTGTGGTTGTGGCCTTGTGGGCATACATGCATAGTGCCAGCAGGCCGGTACTGCCGTGGTATTTGCTGTCCATCCGTGTGCAGCGTTAGCGATCTCCGTCTCGTCTTTGCAGAGGGTCGACGTCCCCATCGCCTTGCCATGCATGTGGAGGGGAGCATTGGTGATGGAGAGGCGAGGTTGATGAGGTTGTTCATCAGCATGCAGTTGAGTTGCGTCCACGGTCCACCACCGCCTTTCCATACCCCGAAGACGGGTCGTGAATCGGCATCCGGAAATCGGCCGTGCGGACGACTCCTGATTCCCGAACCCGCTGTGTTGTCTCGTCTCGTCCAGGGATCATCTCGTGCCGTCATGGACTGTCACTCATGGTGCAGTCAACTTCAAATTTAAGATGAACCCCCTCTGATTCTTGGACCGGGTCAGTGTTGTCTCCTTCAAGGTCACGCCGTCACAGCAAGAACCAGTCCAAACCGAGGTGCCTCACCTGCAAAGTCCACTGCTCGTTTAATTCACGAAAACTACCGCTTCCCCCGTCGCAATCTTCCTCCCACAAATCTAATGGTACTACTGCAAACTACACTCCAGTTATTCGACAAAATCGGTCTAAACTGCTGTGGTGGGCACAGCGGCTCCAGAAGAGTTTTTCGTCACGATAGCAACTTATGAGCAGTGATACTAACGACGGCAGACCTGAAGCCTGAGACGAGCATGCGTTCTTTGACTTTTTAATCTCAGACGGAGCACCTCGCCTGGAGCGCTGGAGGCATTCACGCAAGTCACCGGCAGCTGCAGTGACGCAGCGAGTGACAAGACGCGGGAAAAGGTTGATCGGAGCCTCGTAATATCTCTCTCTAGTACTGTATGTCATCGGACTGGGAGGACGGAATCCACCGCATTCAGTTCCACACACGGGAGACGGGACTCGGGGTCGCGCCACGATCCGCAATTCATTGACGGCATGTTGAAGCGTGCGGGGCGGTCCAGACGGGTCGTGTCGATGTCCAGATTTATGGTGTCCTCCCTCCCCAACCTGCCGTGCCGACCGCTCTTAATGTGCCGCTCCAAAAACTCATGATACGTACGAGCATTTGCGCCCCAGTGATTACGATACGAGTACTCGTATCTTTCTCTTTCTCCTTGCGTTGTACGGTAAGAAAATGTTGTGAGGACGTTTAACCTTGTCTGCTGGCCGGAGGTGAGGACGGACGAGCTAGAGCTAGAGCTCGCGCGGCTGCGGGAGAAGCTGACAGACGTAGCATGGCGACGCAAAACCTTTTACTACTTTTCTGCCTCCAGAACCCAGGGAGCCGAGGGAGGGATGGCTGGCGCGCGTCTCATCACAATGTCACAAATGGAAAATCTGAGCTTCAGAAAGGAAAACAAATGGAGAATCTGAGAGCAGGAGGGGATAAATCGAGAGAGAGGGGGGAGATGGTCCAGACGGAGGCGGGCGGCATTAAACGCACCAACGACCCGAACTGACCGGCATTCATGCCCCGCGTCGTCCTGCCTGCCTGCCTCAGCTCCCCTCCCCGTGAAGTAGACTGCGAAGAAAGACGTCGTCGCACGTACACGTACACGTACAGTACAGACGCAGGCGAGGCAACCAACACCGCACCGCAGCGCGCAGCACTATCGCCCCGCCAGCCGCCCGCACCACCGCGAGGCAAAAGCAGCCACCATCCCTGCGCTAGCGTCCGACCGCCGCAAGTCCCAGCCCAACAAAAGGTCGCTGTTGTTCGTAGACGGAGCTCGATCCGCAGCCATGGTGTCGTCCCCGTCCCCTTCCCCTCCTACCTTCACTTCTGCGGTGAGCTCGCGTTGCTTCTACCTTTTCTCCTTGCGATGTGTGTATGTTGCTTGTGAGCTTGTGAGCTGCAATGCTAAGCTGCAATCGTCAGGTGTCCGAGACCAAGCGGCATGGTGGTGTCCCGACGACGGCCTCGGAGAAGCTGGACCAGAAGTACGCCCACTCCGCGACGCCGCTGCACGGCCACGGCCACGGCGGCGGCGGCGGTGCCAAGAAGACGCCGCGGCGGGGGAGGAGCGAGGGCGGCGCCGCCGACTCGGCCGCGTATGTCGCGGCGGTGTCCTGCTCCGACTGCCGCTTCAAGCAGCGCGCCCTGGCGCCGGCGTCGCCGGGAGCCGTCATCCGCTCGCTGTTCGTGTCCCTCACCCGACGCTCCACTCCGCGCTCCTCGCCGTCTCGCACGTCGGCCTCGGAGGGTGATGGGGGTGAGGGCGAGCAGTGGCGCCTGGCCGCGGCCGACCTCTCGCGGCGGCTCGCCGCGGCCACGCGGACGCGGGACGACGCGGTGGAGGAGACCTCCCGGCTGAAGCAGTCCCTCGCGGAGCTGGAGCTCAAGCTGGCGCGCCTCGAGGCCCGCGTGCTCCCCACGCCGGCCGCCGCCGTCTTCCCCGTCGAGTCCTTCCTCCGCGCCGTCTCCACGGCGCGCGCCACCGTGCGGAACCTCACGCGCGCGCTCTCCACGCACCTGCGCAGCCCCGCGAGCCCCGGCCCCAACCTCGAGAGCTTCCTCAACCGCGCCTTCCACGCGGACTTCGAGCTGGACACCGAGGGCGACGTCCACACGGCGGACCCGGCGGGCCGGTGCGAGGCCAACCTCGCGGCGTACCACGCCGTGGCGGCGCTGACCTGGGAGGAGGTGCTCGTCCACGGGACGAAGCACTACAGCGACGGGCTGAGCCGGTTCTGCGACGCCAAGATGAGCGAGGTGGTGTCCTCCCTCGGGTGGGCGCGCGCGCGGCCCTGGCCGGAGCCGCTGCTGCAGGCCTTCTTCCTGGCGGCCAAGGGCGTGTGGGGGGTGCGCCTGCTGGCGCGGTCCGTGCACCCGCCGCTGCCCGTCGTGCGCGTGGACCGCGGCGCGCGCTTCGACTCGCGGTTCATGGAGGACGCCGCGGCCTCGCGCGCCGGGCGGCTGGAGCCGGCCAGCGTGAAGATGATGGTGGCGCCGGGGTTCCACGTGTACGTCGCCGGCGCCGGCGTGGTCAAGTGCAAGGTCGTGTGCTTCTACAACAACGGCCGCGCCGGCGGCCACATGGGTGGCGGGAGCAGCGGCAACGGCGGCGAGGGGTTGGGCGGTAGCTGTAGCGATATGAATGGTGGTGGTACGGATGCGGTGAAGAGCTGTCAGAGTAGCAGAGTATAGTCAAAAAAAGACACGAGGATGGTTATTTGTGTGGTAAAAACAGGACTTGCATTCAATTGATGTGTGAATATGGGGTGTTAATTCCGCTCTCGAACAGCATTTCTGCGCTCAGCGTGAAGTGAAGTGATCATCTTTGGTTGCGGCACACTTCACCGTCATGGCGGCACGGCAGCTGCGCATGCCCGAGACAAATTCGGAAAATTGGTGATTGGACCTTCCAACGATCTTGACAGGCCATGCGGGTGCTCCTTTCAGCGGAAACGATGCCATGTCACCGGATCCTCGGAGGTGAGGCCAACTCCAATACAAGGACGCATCGTCCGTTTGGATCCGCGCAAACAAAATACACGGGCCAACGTCAACACAAACGGACGGATGTTCGTACTCATTTTTCAACATAAATTGGTTGAGTTTGCGTCTGCGCAGACACCTTCGCCTTGCAAGAGTAATGCCAGAGATACATATATTTACATAGGATTTACAAGGAGATGAATTTTGATTGGAAATTAAGAAGGAGATATATTTACATAAGACACCCCTGAGTTTCTGGGTGGACCCTTTCTCCCTCTTAATCTCCAATCAAAACTCATCTGTTTGTAAATTATATGTAAATCTACGTATCTCTAGCATTACTCTTCCCTTGTCCTTCCTTGGTCCGCCTATCTATGGCACAACAACGTCATTCCCTCCACTCTCTACCAAAACACCCTCGGCCTCACGCCATGGCCGACGCGCCCAATCCCGCAACTGCTCCCTTCCGGCCCCGTCGTGTCTGCCCATGTCGTGGGCCCGAAGAAGCCAAAGGTGAGCACCCCGGAGGATACGGTCGTCCAGACGGCGAAGAGGGTTGGCCGGAGGAGGAAGGACAAGGTGGAAAAAGAAGCCGCCGCCACAGATGCTCAAGCCCCACCACTGCGGAGAGCGAGGCCCTCGTCACCAAGGCCGTGTAGTAGGCCATCCTCTTGCTGGGGTACCGCGAGCCGTCCCTTCTCGCCGCCGCCGCTATGGCGGCCAACACGAGATCGGCGGCGACCTGCCCGCCCCGGATTCTGAGGTCGCCGCATGTGTCCATAACGCCGATGACATATGGGTTCCTCCCAAACATGACTCGGCCGCATCCCGCTTCTCCACGTCGTCACGGGACGGCTCGCCGAAAATTGGTGACTACGTGTTGGTCGTCCCCGTGGTGCCCCCTATTGATCTCAACGCCATACTTGTCACCAGCGAGTCCGCCAGAATGCAAAGGAAGCACCTGGGGTGGTTTCCCCGACAAATTTACCCGATGCCCGCAACTTGTTGACGAAACGCCCACCCCGGCGTCGGCCAATCTGAGGTGCTACGAGGAAGTCTTGGAGGAGATGATCAATGAGGTTGGTCAAGGTTATAACGACGACGAGACTAAAGATGCCGCCGACAAAGATCACGACCAAGGTACCCAAGGCCAAGACAATCACGAGCAATACAATGATGGCCAAGACACCGATGGCGAAGATGGTGGACATCGACGGAGAGCCATTTGTCGGTGTCAAAACCGGCGGATCTCGGGTAGGGGGTCCCGAACTGTGCGTCTAAGACGGATGGTAACAGGAGGCGGGGAACACAATGTTTACCCAGGTTCAGGCCCTCTCGATGGAGGTAATACCCTACTTCCTGCTTGATTGATCTTGATGATATGAGTATTACAAGAGTTGATCTACCACGAGATCGTAGAGGCTAAACCCTAGAAGCTAGCATATGATTATGATTGTTGTCGTCCTACGGACTAAACCCTCCGGTTTATATAGACACCAGAGGGGGCTAGGGTTACACAGAGTCGGTTACAAGGGAGGAGATCTACATATCCGAATTGCCAAGTTTGCCTTCCACGCAAAGGAGAGTCCCACCCGAACACGGGACGAAGTCTTCAATCTTGTATCTTCATAGTCCAACAGTCCAGCCAAAGGATATAGTTCGGATGTCCGGGGACCCCCTAATCCAGGACTCCCTCAGTAGCCCCTGAACCAGGCTTCAATGACGATGAGTCCGGCGCGCAGATTGTCTTCGTCATTGCAAGGCGGGTTCTTCTTCAAATTCCCAATACCTGTCGAGTAGTGTTCGGCTTCCCATGAATGTTGCACTCCTTGGCTTCTGCGCCTAATAATGGCTATCCTCCACGTGTTGAGTGAATGCGAGAAGTCAGGGCATTTTTACACTTGCCACCCTAACCATGTGAGTAAATCGTCTATTTAAAGAGACGGGGATCCTCAGATCCAGATCACACCATCCTCCCACAGCGGGTATCCATCGGAGCGCGCCAGGAAAAGTCCATCCCATCATGGTCGGCCATCGTAGCTCCTCCTCTCGATCCCGTAGCCCTAAGCCAAGCCATTGGAAGAAGTGTTCCGTCCCCCACAGCCAATTAGTAGAGTTACGGACCCAGGGGTTTCTCCCTCTAGCGTATATGGTCCCTGTTCGAGCCGGACTAGCCACTTACAACGACGGGGAGCAAGCGGAGAGCTTTCCCAACCCATCCATGGGGAAGCGGGTATGCCTTGTCCCTTACTTATTAAGGGGGCTTGGATTTCCAATCCATCCGTTCCTCCGCGGGCTCCTGGAGTTCTACGGCCTCCAGCTGCATAACTTTACTCCCGCCTCCATATTACACATCGCTGGCTACGTCGCCCTTTCCGAGCTGTTTTTGGGCTGCGAAGCTCATTTCGAGCTATGGAAGAGGCTATTCTGCCTCGTACCCCGTACACAGGAGGGGTCAATATATCAAGTGGGCGGAGCCGAGATATGGCGCATCGCCGGGACCGGATACCTCTCCGGTACTCCAAAGAAGACATCCGAAGACTGGCCTTCGGAGTGGTTTTATATGGAGGACGTCCCCCTTCCGGACCCTATTCGGATGGGCCTTCTTGAGTTCAATAACGCCCCTTTGAAGAAACGCCGCAGCTGGCGCCCTCGGAGCCCCCAGGAGGAAGATAACAGAGAGGTCCTTTACCTGATGGGCCGGATTAAAACGCTGGCCAAATCAGGATTGACAATAATTAAGGTTATGTCAATATGTATAATGCGGGGGGGGGGGGGTGCAGCCACCTCAATATCGGGGACAACCCATGTGGCACTTTAATGGAGAAGACGATGCCACCCGCTGCGGTCGTAAGGGACCGGACTCCATCGCTGCTCTAGCGAAAATACTGTCCGATTTATATAAAGGAGAGGAAGAGGAGTTCATCCGCATTAAGCCACGGGATGGATTCTCCATGTACAACCCCCCAAATTGGGTGAGCTGCTACTTTCTACTCCAGACCTTCCCGCATTATTCGTCATAAGTATTTACCTTGCTATTTCATAGCAGGAACTGCGAAAAGCTGTGAGGGAGGTCCACAGCCCGTCTCCACAACCAGAGGACCCTGACCGGGGCCTCGATCCCGGACTCGAAGAAGATCTGGACACATTTGTGGAGCTCATCGACAGGATGTTCTATCAGTTAAGCTGCAACGGTGCCTTGGTGGCCATCATAGCCGATTATCCTGGACTGCTCCCAGCATCGCATGTAAGTAAAGCCGGAGTCCCAACTTTCGAGAAGGATCCCTTTTTTCGCACTTCACCTACCGCACACATATGGTGTCTTACAGGGAAGGCCCTCGGGACGCCATGCCGAACCCGCAGTGACTCACCAACAAGGGGCACCGAAACCGGGTAGGCTTAAAAGGAAGGCGGTCAGGACTGAGACGCCGTCATAGAGGTATGAAAAGGAACCCCGCTCCGTGGTTGTCGTCTTTTAAAATATAATAACGTCCATGATTCCTGGCAGGAAAAATGCTCGCCGGACCATATCCGGAGAGCCTGCTGGCCAAGCCTCCACCAGCCGGGTTCCAGAGTCGGACTTAGAGGCAGACGCTAACGTGGGGCCAACACCGGATGTTCCTCCTACAGAGGATGCGGATAGGCTGTCCGCTATGAATTACGAAGTGGAGAGTGCCATGAATCACAAGCGTCGTCGGGCCGTACTCCGCGACGCTTGTTTCTCTCAAGAGGTGTTCGATGCCTTCAACTCAGGAGACGCGTACATCCGAGCTGCTCAAAATGGTCTTGCCCGAGCCACGGACCAGTATGTAAAGGATATACGGGTAAGAAGATCTAATGATTATGTATATGAGTAGCCCCTGAGACTTGAAACAGTTGGCACAACTGATTTAAGGATCATTGTTTGCGTAGGTTCTTACGGAGAAGAATACCCAGTTGTCTCAAGAGCTGGAGGAGTGCAAAGCCTAGCTACGGGCCGCAGTTGCCGCAATGAAGGAGTTCGAGAAGGCCCCATCTGGTAACACTTGTTTCTATCTAAAAGAATGACATGTACCAGTTAGTATTCGGCATGCATGCAAATCTAACAATAGATTCTGCAGATGATCCCGGAGTGAATCCGGAGGTCGTGCGAGGGTATGAGAAACATGCTCAACGACAGCTAAAGGCTGGCGAGCGCGTGCTTACGCAGGTTAGGTGGGAGAAAAACGATCTCCAAGATGCCAATACCTGGCTGGGCCTTGAACTGAAAGATGTTCGGGCCCAGCTTGCTGACTCCGTAAAGGAGAATAAGAGGCTTCGACGCGGCATTTTTAGTAAGTGCTTGAACAAACTTTTATAGAGTTCAGCGAAGAAACCGGCTAACAAAGTTATATCCGTAGGTATGCTGACGGGTCATCCCGCAGAGGAGATGCCCGGGTCTGCGGGTGATCTTCTGCCAGAGCTCTCACAACTGCACGAGCAAGTTCGGCAGGTGATGCAGGGCATTTCCCAAGCCTTGTGGCCATCTGCCTCCCTGCCAGGAGGCATGGGGGAGCTTGTAGAGATGCTCAAGGGAGCGCGGCGGCGCTTTCGATTATGGAAGATATAAGCCTGCCAACAAGGTGCAAGGGAAGCCTGGGCCATGGTGAAGACGCGATATACCAAGGCTGACCCGAACCACATGGCCGAGGTCGAACCTGTGGGGTTCGATGGGAAAGAGATCCCCGTCAGTTTGGTGTATGACCAGGTGAAATTAGCCACAAAGTATTCCCGACAGGATTGTAGGCTAGACAGCTTGTTGGATGGTATAGAAGAAGAATTTAGTCAGTCTAAGTGACTGTGTACTTCAAGTGACATATATTGTCCCTAGCCGGATTGTAAATCATTTGTCATGGCGGGCCTTTTCGCTTCGACCTCCGGGCCCGACAGTCCGGAGTGTATCCGAATACCTGCTCAGTTATGTAAAAACCGGGGTATGCGTGGAAACCAGGCGTAGGGGTCATAAGTGCTTGAACAGACAAGTACCCAACTAGCTATGTTATATTACAGGGATAGTAAGAAACATCTTCCAGGAAGAATAGTTCCGTTAAGGGTTCATTTCCCTAGGTACGCATGCATTAATGTGCATGTCCGAACTGCGAAAAGAGACACGTGATATAAACATCTAGGGGCATGTATTACAATAAATAAAAGTCATATTTTGTTCACCGACCGAATATTCCCTTAAGAACGCTAGTTTTCAGCTTCACCCAGTCTGAGGTACACATCCGGCTGACCCGGCAGTAACAATCGCAGAGGTGCTCCCCTTATGCCCTAGCCAAATTCGGGAACGTAGGGCATAAACACAAGAGCCAGGCAACCCAGCTTGGCCACAACTTAAGCCATATCGATGCATATAATGGTGAAGAAAAGGTACATGTGGAAAAGTAACACATGTGCGGGGGGCATAGAGCCCGGAACATAGTTATATTAAGCTTCTGTATAAGAAGCCCCCAGGTATAATGAGCACGCCTAGCGTGTCAAGATTGTGTAGTCAAGACACATTTTAACCTTTTAAGGCCGTGAAGAAAAAGGGAAGAAGAAAGAAAGAAAAGACAGATAACAGATATAAAAAAATTGACGGAGGTAAGGAGACGAACACAGAGTCCGACACTAGGCGTAGAACCTTTGGAGTCTGGCTGCGTTCCATGGGTTTGACTCGAGTCGATTGTCCGATGTATCCCGCAGACGGTACGCTCCACCGATCAGAACTTTGTCAATAACGAAGGGACTTTCCCATTTGGGCTTGGGCTTGTTCTTTTTCTTCTCCGGTAGGCGTAGAACGAGTTCGCCAACATTATAAGTTTTGGCCCGTACTTCTCTGCTTTGATACCGCCGAGCCTGTTGCTGATAGAATGCGGAGTGGGCTTTTGCCATGTCACGCTCCTCCTCCAGGGCGTCCAAACTGTCCTGCCGGTCAAGCTCGGCTTCTTTCTCTTTGTACATGCGCACTTGAGGTGAGTCATGAATGATGTCGCAGGGCAGTACCGCCTCTGCGCCGTACACCATAAAGAACGGTGTGTATCCGGTAGTGCGATTCGGTGTGGTCCGCAGCCCCCATAGTATGGAGTCAAGTGATGTCTACTACACAACCTTCTTCTTATAGACTTTGTTGGGCCTCCAAGTGCAGAGGTTTGTAGGACAGTTTGGATGCACCGGTGAAGTTTGCACCAACTCTCAATGTGAGAAAGGGCAATGCACGGTACCGAAGAGGCTAGCAAGGATGGAAGGGTGAGAGTGCGTATAATCCATGGACTCAACATTAGTCATAAAGAACTCACATACTTATTGCAAAAATGTACAAGTCATCAAAAACCTCGGTACTACGCGCATGCTCCTAGGGCGATAGATTGGTAGGAAAAGACCGTAGCTCGTCCCCGACTGCCACTCATAAGGAAGACAATCAAATAACACCTCATGTTTCAAATTTGTTACATAACGTTTACCATACGTGCATGCTACGGGACTTGCAAACTTCAACACAATCACTTCTCAAATTCACAACTACTCAACTAGCACGACTTTGATATTATTACCTCCATATCTCAAAACAATCATCAAGCATCAAACTTCTCTTAGTATTCAATGCACTCATAAGAAAATTTTACTAATCTTGAATACCTAGCATTTTAGGATTTTAAGCAAATTACCATGCTATTTAAGACTCTCAAAATAATCTAATTGAAGCATGAGAGTTCATCTATTTCTTCAAAATAAAACTACCACCATGCTCTAAAAGATATAAGTGAAGCACTAGAGCAAATGACAAACTACTCCGAAAGATATAAGTGAAGATCAATGAGTAGTCGAATAATTATGCAACTATGTGAAGATTCTCTAACATTTAATAATTTCAGATCTTGGTATTCTATTCAAACAGCAAGCAAAGCAAAATAAAATGACATTCTAAGAATGGAAAACATCATGTGAAGAAGCAAAAACTTAGGATTAACCGAAACTAACCGATAGTTGTTGAAGAAGAAAGGTGGGATGCCAACCGGGGCATCCCCAAGCTTAGACGCTTGAGACCTCTTGGAATATTATATTGGGATGCCTTGGGCATCCCCAAGCTTGAGCTTTTGTATCTCCTTAATTCCTTTCATATCACGGTCTCCCTAAATCTCAAAAGCTTCATCCACACAAAACTCAACAAGAACTCGTGAGATAAGTTAGTATAAACCATTGCAAAAACCTTATAATACTCTACTGTAGCAAATAACTAAAATTATTATTCAATATTGCATACTAAATGTCTCTGCATATTTAATAGTCATATCCTCAAATAGAATCATTAAAGAAGCAAACATATGCAAACAATGCAAACATAACAGCAATCTGCCTAAACATGATAGTCTGTAAAGAATGCAGCAACATCCATACTTCCCTAGATCCAAAAATTATGAAAGAAAATTCCCACTGTAGTAAATTTATCAGAGCTTAATATGCAAAAGGTTTCAATATTTTATCACATTCTGACTTTTCTAGGGAATTATTGCAACAGCGGTAAACTTTCTATTTTCAGACAGCAACATGTGGACTTCTAAAATAGGCATAGTAAAGGCTATCAATGCCACTTTTATTGAAATAAAAGATACAAAACATTGTTCTAAATAACAGTAAGCAAATCTTAACAAAATAAATTGACGCTCCAAGCAAAACACATATCATGTGGTGAATAAAAATATAGCTCCAAGTAAAGTTACCGATGAACGAAGACGAAAGAGGGGATGCCTTCCGGGGCATCCCCAAGCTTAGGCTCTTGGCTATCCTTGAATATTACCTTGGGGTGCCTTGGTAATCCCCAAGCTTAGGCTCTTTCCACTCCTTATTCCATAGTCCATCGAATCTTCACCCAAAACTTGAAAACTTCACAACACAAAACTTAACAGAAAACTTGTAAGCTCCGTTAGTATAAGAAAATAAATCACCACTTCAAGGTACTGTAATGAACTCATTATTTATTTATATTGGTGTTAAACCTACCGTATTCCAAATTCTCTATGGTTTATAAACTCTTTTACTAGCCATAGATTCATTAAAATAAGCAAACAACACATGAGAAACAGAATCTGTCAAAAACAGAACAGTCTGTAGTAATCTGGATCAAACGTATACTTATGGAACTCATAAAATTCTCAAATAAATTGCTGGACGTGAGGAATTTATCCATTAATCATCTTCAAAAAGAATTAACTCAATATCACTCTCCAATAAAAACTGGCAGCAATTTTCGTGAGCGCTAAAGTTTCTGTTTTTTACAGCATGATCAACAAGACTCTCCCCAAGTCTTCCCAAAGGTTCTACTTGGCACAAAGACTAATTAAAAGCATAAAAACACATCTAAACAGAGGCTAGATGAATTATTTATTACTAAACAGGAACAAAAAGTAAGGAATAAAAATAAAGGTGGGTTGCCTCCCAACAAGCGCTATCGTTTAACGCCCCTAGCTAGGCATGATGATTTCAATGATGCTCTCATAAAAGATAAGAATTGTAACATAAAGAGAGCATCATGAAGAATATGACTAGCACATTTAAGTCTAACATACTTCTATGCATAGCGATTTTGTGAGCAAACAACTTATGGGAACAATAATCAACTAGCATAGGAGGGCAAAATAAGCATAACTTCGAAACTTTAAGCACATAGAGAGGAAACTTGATATTATTGCAATTCCTACAAGCATATATTCCTCCCTCATAATAATTTTCAGTATCATCATGAATGAATTCAACAATATAACCATCACTTAAAGCATTCTTTTCATGATCTACAAGCATAGAAAATTTACTACTCTCCACATAAGCAAAATTCTTCTCATGAATAATAGTGGGAGCAAACTCAACAAAATAACTATCATGTGATTGAAAATTAAGATCAAGATGACAAGGTTCATTGTTATTATTATTCTTTAAAGCATACGTGTCATCACAATAATCATCATAGATAGGAGGCATGCTTTCATCATAATAAAATTGCTCATCAAAACTTGGGGGACAAAAAATATCATCTTCATCAAACATAGCTTCCCCAAGCTTGTGGCTTTGCATATCATTAGCATCATAGATATTCAAGGAATTCATACTAACAACATTGCAATCATGCTCATCATTCAAATATTTAGTGCCAAACATTTTATAGATTTCTTCTTCTAGCACTTGGGCACAATTATCCTTTCCATCATACTCACGAAAGATATTAAAAAGGTGAAGCGTATGAGACAAACTCAATTCCATTTTTTTATAGTTTTCTTTTATAAACTAAACTAGTGATAAAACAAGAAACTAAAAGACTCGATTGCAAGATCTAAAGATATACCTTCAAGCGCTAACCTCCCCAGCAACGACGCCAGAAAAGAGCTTAGTTGACGGGGTGTTAGTGCCGCTTTCCTCGCCTCCCCAGCAACGGCGCCAGAAAAGAGCTTGATGTCTACTACATAACCTTCTTCTTGTAGACTTTGTTGGGCCTCCAAGTGCAGAGGTTTGTAGGACAGTAGCAAATTTCCCTCAAGTGGATGACCTAAGTTTTATCAATCTGTAGGAGGCGTAGGATGAAGATGGTCTCTCTCAAGCAACCCTGCAACCAAATAACAAAGAGTCTCTTGTGTCCCCAACACACCCAATACAATGGTAAATTGTATAGGTGCACTAGTTCGGCAAAGAGATGGTGATACAAGTGGTATATGGATAGTAGATAGAGGTTTTTGTAATCTGAAAATATAAGAACAGCAAGGTAACTAATGATAAAAGTGAGCATAAACGGTATTGCAATGATAGGAAACAAGGCCTAGGGTTCATACTTTCTCTAGTGTAAGTTCCCTCAACAATAATAACATAATTGGATCTCATAACTATCCCTCAACATGCAACAAAGAGTCACTCCAAAGTCACTAATAGTGGAGAACGAATGAAGAGATTATGGTAGGGTACAAAACCACCTCAAAGTTATTCTTTCCAATCAATCCGTTGGGCTATTCCTATAAGTGTCACAAACAGCCGTAAAGTTCGTACAAGAATAACACCTTAAGACACAAATCAACCAAAACTCTAATGTCACCTAGATACTCCAATGTCACCTCAAGTATCCCTGGGCATGATTATACGATATGCATCACACAATCTCAGATTGATCTATTCAACCAACACATAGAACCTCAAAGAGTGCCCCAAAGTTTCTACCAGAGAATCACAACGAAAACGTGTGCCAACCCCTATGCATAGGTTCATGGGTGGAACCCGCAAGTTGATCACCAAAACATACATCAAGTGAATCACGTGGTATCCCATTGTCACCACAGATACGCATGGCAAGACATACATCAAGTGTTCTCAAATCTTTAAAGACTCAATCCGATAAGATAACTTCAAAGGGGAAACTCAATTCATTACAAGAGAGTAGAGGGGGGAAGAAACATCATAGGATCCAACTATAATAGCAAAGCTCGCGATACATCAAGATCGTATCACCTCAAGAACACGAGAGAGAGAGAGAGAGATCAAACACATAGCTACTGGTACATACCCTCAGCCCCGAGGGAGAACTACTCCCTCTTCGTCATAGAGAGCACCGGGATGATGAAGATGGCCACCGGAGAGGGATTGCCCCCTCTGGCAGGGTGCCGGAACGGGTCTAGATTGGCTTTCGGTGGCTACGGAGACTTCTGGCGGCGGAACTCCCGATCTATTGTGCTCCCCGGTAGTTTTAGGGTATATGGAGATATATAGGCGGAATAAATACGTCAGGGGAGCCACGAGGGGCCCACGAGGGTGGAGGGCGCGCCCCCCTACCTCGTGGCCTCCTTGGAGCTTCCCGTATGTGCACTTCAAGTCTTCTGGGCTTCTTTCCTTCCAAAAATGGGTTCTGTGAAGTTTCAGGTCAATTGGACTCCGTTTGGTTTTCCTTTTCTTCGAAACCCTAAAACAAGGTAAAAACAGAAACTGGCACTGGGCTCTGGGTTAATAGGTTAGTCCCAAAAATGATATAAAAGTGTATAATAAAGCCCATAAACATCCAAAACAGTAGATAATATAGCATGGAGCAATCAAAAATTATAGATACATTGGAGACATATCATCAAGCTCCTCCACCCAGTGCGTATCTGATTCCTTCAAGGATCGCACTAATCTGGGTTTAATGCCGCTCATGATAAGACCATTTTCTCGCTCGACTTGACCGTTAGTTTGCGGGTGATAGACAGAGGCATAATCGAGCTTAATTCCCATGTTGCTGCACCAAGTTTTTACATCGTCGGCTGTAAAGTTCGAGCCGTTATCGGTGATGATGCTGTGGGGGATGCCGTAATGGTTTACAACCCCGAATATGAAGTCTATCACTAGTCCGGACTCGGCCATTTTAACTGGTTTGGCTTTCATCCATTTGGTGAATTTATCCACCATGACCAATCAGTATTTTTTCTTATGGCTTCCCCCTTTAAGGGGTCCGACCATATCAAGCCCCTAGACCGCAAAGGGCCAAGTAATGGGGATTGTTTGGAGAGCGGTAGGTGGCATATGGATTTGGTTTGCAAAAAGCTGGCAACCGACGCAACGTTGAACGAGGTCCTGTGTATCTGCTCGGGCCGTCGGCCAGTAAAAACATGTACGAAAGGCCTTGCTTACAAGGGCCCGAGCTGCGGCATGGTGGCCGCCAAGTCCAGCATGAATTTCTACCAAAAGTTGTCGTCCTTCCTCTTCGGAGATGCACCTTTGAAGTACTCCGGTAGCGCTTTTCTTATAAAGCTCTCCCTCGTGGACCTTGTAGGCTTTAGACCGCCGCACAATGCAACGTGCCTCGTTTGGGTCATCAAGGAGTTCTTGCCTAGTTAGGTAAGCCAAGAAGGGTTTTGTCCACAGGGCGATGACAGCCATAATCACGTGGGCCGAAGGTGTTATTTCGGTGGCAGAGCCTCCGATTACATCAGAGTGTTTGGGGTCTGGTGTTGTGGCCGGATCTGGACTGTTTTTGCCGGTCTCCCCTTCCCACACCACGGATGGCTTAAACAGCCTTTCCAAGAAGATATTAGGTGGGACAGGGTCGCGCTTAGCGCTGATGCGGGTGAGGATATCCGTCGCTTGATTGTTTTCTCGGACCACATGGTGGAATTCGAGGCCCTCGAACCAAGCTGACATTTTGAGCACGACGTTGTGGTAAGCCGCCATTTTTGGGTCCTTGGCGTCAAAGTCCCCATTTATTTGAGATATTGTGAGGTTCGAATCCCCCCGCACCTCTAGGTGTTGGATGCCCATGGAGACTGCCATCCAGAGACCATGCAACAGGGCCTCATATTCTGCTGCATTGTTGGAGTCTGTGTATAATATTTGGAGTACGTATTGGACTGTATCTCCGGTGGGGGATGTCAGGACGACGCCTGCCCCCAGACCAGCCAGCATCTTAGAGCCGTCAAAGTGCATGATCCAATTGGAGTACGCACCATACTCTTTAGGGAGTTCAGCTTCCGTCCATTCGGCGATGAAATCAGCCAATACTTGCGACTTAATGGCTCATCGTGGTTTATATGTCATGTCGAATGGGAGGAGCTCGATAGCCCATTTAGCAAGCCGGCCCGTGGCATCGCGGTTATTTATTATGTCGTTGAGTGGTACTTCGGAGGCCACCATAATTGAGCACTCTTGAAAGTAGTGTCGTAGTTTCCGGGATGCCATGAAGACCGCGTATGCTATCTTTTGATAATGTGGGTACCGTGATTTGCATGGAGTGAGGACGGTGGATACGTAGTATACCGGCTTTTGAAGCGGGAACTTATGTCCGCCCGTCTCTCATTCGACGACGAGCACTGCGCTTACAACTTGGTGTGTTGCCACTATATATAACAGCATTGGTTCGCCGACATTTGGCACGGCCAAGATTGGGTTGGTGGCCAATATGGATTTTATTTCTTCCAATCCGGCCGTGGCCGCATCCGTCCACTCGAAGTGTTCGGTGCGTCGAAGAAGGCGATAAAGAGGTAGTTCCTTTTCTCCTAATCGGGAGATAAAGCGGCTTAAGGCAGCCAGGCATCGAGTTAACTTCTAGATTTGCTTGAGGTCTGTTGGGATAGCCAACTGTGACAAAGCTCGGATTTTAGCCGGATTTGCTCAATTCCTCTATTGGAGACGATGAAGCCCAAGAGCTTTCCGCGGGCACGCCGAAAACGCATTTTTCTGGATTGAGCTTGATGTCATATGTTCGGAGATTGTCAAACGTGAGCCTGAAGTCGTCTATTAAGGATTGGATGTGTCTTGTTTTAATGACCACATCGTCTACATATGCCTCCACTATTTTGCCAATTTGTGTTTCCAAGCATGTCTGAATGATGCGTTGATAGGTTGCACCAGTGTTTTTGAGCCCGAAAGGCGTGGTGTTAAAACAGAAGGGGCCGTATGGAGTGATGAATGCCGTTGCGGCTTGATCGGGCTCCGCCATCTTAATTTGATGGTATCCAGAGTATGCGTCGAGGAAGCACAATGAGTCGTGTCCTGCGGTAGCATCGATAATTTGATCGATGCGGGGGAGGGGGAAGGGATCCTTGGGGCAAGCCTTGTTAAGGTCCCTGAAATTGACACATAGGCGCCAGGATTTGTCCTTCTTTGGTACCATCACCAGGTTTGCTAGCCAGTCCGGATGTTTTATTTCTCTAATGAATCCGGTCTTGAGTAACTTGGCTAGCTCTTCTCCCATGGCTTGTCGCTTAGGCTCAGAGAAACGCCGAAGAGTCTTCTTGATCAGCTTGAACCCCTTTAGAATGTTAAGGCTATGCTCGGCCAGCCTGCGTGGGATTCCTGGCATGTCTGAAGGATGCCAGGCAAAGATGTCCCAATTCTCGCGCAAGAGCTCCCGCAGTGCGGCGTCTGTTGTGGGGTTCAGCTGTGCCCCGATGGATGCTGTTTTTGTAGGGTCCGTTGGATGGACCTGGAATTTGACTATTTCGTTCGCTGGTTTAAAAGAGGTGGACTTGGGTGTTTTGTCGAGTATCACGTCGTCCCTGTCCACTATGGAGCATAGCGCAGTTAGTTCTTCGGTCGCAAGGGCTTCGGATAACGCCTCGAGGGCTAGTGTGGCGGTTTAGTTTTCGGTGCAGAGTGCTATGTACGGATCACTAGCCAGAGTGATGATTCCATTGGGCCCGGGCATTTTGAGCTTCATGTACTCGTAATGGGGTATAGCTTGGAAGATCGTGAATGCCTCCCGCCTTAAAAGGGCATGGTATCTGCTACTGAACAGGGCCACTTGGAATGTGATTTCTTCGGACCTATAATTCTCCGGCGTGCCGAATACCACATCTAGTGTGATTTTTCCCGCACATCGTGCCTCCCGACTAGGGATGATTCTTCTGAAGGTCGTGTTTCTTTGCTCAATGCGGCTCTTGTCTATTTCCATTTTGCTAAGAGTTTCCTCGTAGATGAGGTTTAATCCACTGCCACCGTCCATGAGCGCTTTAGTAAGCCAGAAGCCGTCCACAATTGGACTAAGGACCAAAGCGGCTGGTGCTCGGGCTGTTCGGAATTGAGGTTCTTCACTGGCATTGAAGGTTATGGCAGTGTCGTTCCATGGATTTATTGCTGCAACGTGGCAAACTTCGGCAAGGCCGCGGAGTGTTCGCTTGCGCCTATTATTTGAGGCGAAGGTCTCAAAGACTGTCAATACTATATTGTTATTTTCCATGGGATGGTGCTCTGTTGTATTGTTGATGAGGATATCCTCGCCGCTCTTGGCCACCTGCCGGAGTATCCAACATGCTCTAAGGCTGTGTGTTGGCATGGTATCCGCTGTACTGTGAATTTTTCATGGCCCATTGAGCCATCCCTCTAATACAATTCTACGCCCTGTAGTGGGCTTTTGTTTCTTTGTAATTGCCTCGGGTGACTTACGAGAGCACACCCTTTTAGTTCGGACGGGGGGTTTAGTGAGAGCCGGAGGGTCCCAGAATTTTGTTTGGGTTTTCCAGGCGCTTTCCATCGCACAGTACTTCCGTACTATGGCCACCAAGTCAGCGAAGTGTGCTATGTCACGGCGACTTATGGCGTTGAGGATTCCCTTGTCCGTGCAATTTTTGCAAAAGAATGAAATTGCATCTTCCTCGCGACAGTCCTTGACCTTGCTCATTACAAGGAGGAATCTGGCCCAATAGTGATGTACTATCTCTTGGGGCTCTTGTCTAATGTGGGAAAGATCACTTGAGTCTGGGTGGGTGGGCATATTTAGGTCCGAACCCTGACCCGATCTGAGACCCAGGGGCGGAGAAGTTTCCGAGCTTGGCAGTTCGGACTCCGGGATGTTGCCCAATAGTTCCGGCCCGTTGTCTGATTCTAGGTTCAAAGCTTGGGCCATGTCCTCCCGTGGACGGGTATCCGGCTCGGAGAGCTTGGGAATCCGGACATAGTTTTTCCTCAAAATAGAGGAAGAATTGCTACATTGCTCCTCCACCACCGCTATCTGATGGGTGACCGGCGGAGAATTAATCTCCCTTTGGTCGGGTTTAAGCCCGATCCGATCATAGTCCGTTGCGACTCCCAGGGCGGTGATGCGATCCAAGAGCTCATTCAAGGAAGAGAGCTCTATTGGATCCATCTGCTCGGCGAATCCCGAGCCGACGTGGAGGCTGTTTTTGATGACCCGAGAAGTCATCGTCGGCGCGACGGCCGAACGGGCGGTCATGACGAAGCCGCCTAGTCGGAAAGTTTGGCCTACAGCCAGGGCTCCCCCTGAGGTAATGTTGTCCTTGACAACAAGACGAGCCATCAAGCCTTATCATGGCGGTATAGTGGAACTCCCAATGAAAGCACCAATGTCGGTGTCAAAACCGGCGGATCTCGGGTAGGGGGTCCCGAATTGTGCGTCTAAGGCGGATGGTAACAAGAGGCGGGGGACACAATGTTTACCCAGGTTCGGGCCCTCTCGATGGAGGTAATACCCTACTTCCTGCTTGATTGATCTTGATGATATGAGTATTACAAGAGTTGATCTACCACGAGATCGTAGAGGCTAAACCCTAGAAGCTAGCCTATGATTATGATTGTTGTCGTCCTACGGACTAAACCCTCCGGTTTATATAGACATCAGAGGGGGCTAGGGTTACACAGAGTCGGTTACAAGGGAGGAGATCTACATATCCGAATTGCCAAGTTTGCCTTCCACGCAAAGGAGAGTCCCACCCAGACACGGGACGGAGTCTTCAATCTTGTATCTTCATAGTCCAACAGTCCGGCCAAAGGATATAGTCTGGCTGTCCCGGGACCCCCTAATCCAGGCCTCCCTCACCATTGTTGTTTGAGGAAGAGCTAATGGAGCAAGGTCGACCACAAAAAAGAGGGGAAAGAGCATGAGGACGAGAGCATACATGGACAAGATACCAAAACTGGGGCCGAGCAAAAGGAACAACATTTCAGAAGTGGGTCGGTGATTACTTCCATGAACGTGGGAAGTTTTACCACGGAAATTTTAGAATGACCGAACCGACGTGTCAATTCAAAAGAGGTGGGGCTTCATCCAATTGGAGCGCAATAAATGTTATGGTTCTCATGAGAATGTCCCTGGCCGGCCCGTGAGTGGCCTTGGCGTCAAAGACATGCTATATGTTTCCTTCCCTAGTTCCTTCTCTTGTTCAGATGAGCATGCATCCTCCTCCTATGCATGTAAATGTATCTTGTTGGTCATCTATATATGTAGGTGTTTCAATGGACACCTTCAAGGTCCAAAATGCGAGCAAGACATTCACCTTGAGAGAATGTTCGACGATAACCCACGACTGCCCGAATTTTAAGGACCAATATGCGGCCCAAAAAGAGGGTGGGGGCTCATCGGCCGCCTACCCAACTGAAAGTGAGAAGAGGCTAGGGGAATACCAATTCCAATGTGTATCCAAAGCTTGATGCTTCGACAATCGCCTTGCAAGAAACTTTGAAGGGATTCATGGCCCAAAAGCAAGAGAGGAAGCACCAAGAGAAAGATGAGGCAATGAAGGCCTAGTTTGATAGACACAAGAAGAAGCTCAAGATCGATGGGACCAATGACCAGTCAAGACACTAGGTAGGGACACTTCTCATGCCTCATGCTCTTGTGATGCACCCATCTCACCTAGTCACCCACACCCCCTCCCACAAACACCACTATCCTCCCTCACCATCACAGGTCCACGTGCCCAATGACATTTCCCTCCTCACGGCATGCAGCGGCGTCATCCCAGATGGCTCCACCTTTCGTTCTCGAGGCATGATATGTCTCCAATGTATCTATAATTTTTTATTTTTCCATGTTGTTATATTATCAATCTTGAATGTTTTATATGCATTTACTAGCAACTTTATATCAATTTTGGGACTAACTTATTGACATAATGCCCAATGTTAGTTGCTGTTTTTTGCTTATTTATTATTTTGCAGAATACGAATACCAAACGAAGTCCAAATGCCACGAAACATTTTGGAGATTTTTTTCTGGCAGGAAGACACCCAGGAAGCTTCTGGAGGGCATGAGGGGATGCTCGTGGGGCCCACTAGGCACCAGGGCACGCTAGGGGCCTCATGCATGCTCTGGTGGGTAGTGGGGCCCACGGGCACCCCTTGACCTACCTCTGCCTCTATAAATACTATAAAATCCCAGAAACCTTAGGGGAGTCGACGAAATACTTTTTCCGTCGCCGCAAGTTCTAGAACCACGAGATCCAATCTAGAGGCCTTTCCCGTCACCCTGTCGGAGGGGGCAACGATCATAGAGGGGTTCTTCATCATCCTTGTTGCCCCTCCAATGATGCGTGAGTAGTTTATCACAGACCTACAGGTCTGTAGTTAGTAGCTAGATGGCTACTTCTCTCTTTTTGATCTTCAATACAATGTTCTCCTCGATGTTCTTGGATATCTATTTGATGTAACTCTTTTTTGCGGTGTATTTGTTGGCATCCGATGAATTGTGAGTTTATGATCAGTTCTATCCATGAATATTATTTGATTCTTCGCTGAACTCTTTTATGCATGATTGTTATAGCCCCGTATTTCTTCTCCAATTTATTGGTTTGGTTTGGCCAACTAGATTGATTTATCTTGCCATGGGAAGAGGCGCTTTGTGAAGGGTTCGATCTTGCGATGCTCCATCTCAGTGACAGAAAGAGACATGACACACATGTATCATTGCTATTAAGGGTAACCAGATGGGGTTGATTCATACGTGAGTTTATCTCATCTACATCATGTCATCGTTCTTATTGCATTACTCCGTTTTTTCATGAACTACACTAGATGCATGCTGGATAGTGGTGAAGGAAATATGCCCTAGAGGCAATAATAAAGTTGTTATTTTATATTTCCTTATATCATGATAAATGTTTGTTATTCATGCTAGAATTGTATTAACCAGAAACTTGATACATGTGTGAATACATAGACAAAACAAAGTGTCCCTAGTATGCCTCTACTTGACTAGCTCGTTAACCAAAGATGGTTAAGTTTCCTAACCATAGACTTGTGTTGTCATTTGATGAATGGGGTCACATCATTAGAGAATGATGTGATGGACAAGACCCACCCGTTAGCTTAGCATAATGATCGTTAAGTTTTATTGCTATTGCTTTCTTCATGACTTATACATATTCCTTTGACTATGAGATTATGCAACTCCCGAATACTAGAGGAACACCTTGTGTGCTATCAAACGTCACAACGTAACTAGGTGATTATAAAGATGCTCTACAGGTGTCTCCGAAGGTGTTTGTTGGGTTGGCATAGATCGAGATTAGGATTTGTCACTCTGAGTATTGGAGAGGTATCTCTGGGCTCTCTCAGTAATGCACATCACTATAAGCCTTGCAAGCAATGTGACTAATGAGTTAGTTGCGGAATGATGCATTACAGAATGAGTAAAGAGACTTGCCGGTAATGAGGTTGAACTAGGTATGAAGATACAGACGATCGAATCTCGAGCAAGTAACATACCGATGACAAAGGGAATGACGTATGTTGTCATTGCAGTTTAACCAATAAAGATTTTCGTAGAATATGTAGGAACCAATATGAGCATCCAGGTTCCGTTGTTAGTTATTGATCAGAGATGTGTCTCCTTCATGTCTACATAGTTCTCAAACCCGTAGGGTCTGCACGCTTAATGTTCAATGACGATTTGTATTATGAGTTATGTGTTTTGGCGACCAAAGATTGTTCGGAGTCCTGGATGAGATCACGGACATGACGAGGAGTCTCAAAATGGTTGAGAGGTAAAGATTGATATATTGGACGGTAGTATTCGGACACCACAATGGTTTCAGAGTGTTTCAGATATTTATCAAAGTACCGAGGGGTTACCGGGACCCCCCGGGGAAAGTAATGGGCCACATGGGCCATAGTGGAGAAAGAGGGCAGCCCACAAGGGGTGGCCCCCCCATGGGGAGTACGAATTGGACAAGGGGAGGGGGCGCTGCCCCCCTTTCCTTCTCCCTCTCCATCTCGTTCCCCATTTTCTCCTCCGAAAGAAGGAAGGGGGCCGATTAGGACTAGGAGTCCTAGTGGGTTTCCCCCCACTTGGCGCGCCCCCTAGGGCCAGCCTCCTCCCCTCTCCTCATTTATATACGGGGGTAGGGGCACCCCAAAGGACATCAATTGTTTCTTAGCCATGTGCAGTGCCCCCCTCCACCGTTTACTCCTCCGGTCATATTGTCATAGTGCTTAGGTGAAGCCCTGCGCAGATCACATCACCATCACCATCACCATGCCGTCGTGCTGAAGAAACTCTCCCTCGACACTTTGCTGGATCAAGAGTTCGAGGGATGTCATCGAGCTGAACGTGTGCTGAACTCGGAGGTGTTGTACGTTCGGTACTTGATCGGTTGAATCGAGAATACGTTTGACTACATGAACCACGTTAAACTAACGCTTCCGCTTTCGGTCTACGAGGGTACGTGGACACACTCTCCCCCTCTCGTTGCTATGCATCTCCTAGATAGATCTTGCGTGATCGTAGGCAATTTTTTGAAATTGCATGCTACGTTCCCCGACAGTGGCATCCGATCCAGGTCTATGTGTAGATGATATGCACGAGTAGAACACAAAGATTTGTTGGCGATCATAGTCATACTGCTTACCACCAACGTCTTATTTTGATTCGGCGGTATTGTTGGATGAGGCAGCCCAGACCAACCTTGCATGATCACATTCATGAGACCGGTTCCACCGATAGACATGCAACTAGTTTTGCATAAAGGTGGCTGGCGGGTGTCTGTTTCTCCAACTTTAGTTGAATCGAGCCGGTCCTTGTTGAAGGTTAAAACAACAAACTTGACGAAACATCGTTGTGGTTTTTGATGCGTAGGTAAGAACGATTCTTACCAGAAGCCCGTAGCAGCCACGTAAAACTTGCAACAACAAAGTAGAGGACGTCTAACTTGTTTTTGCAAGGCATGTTGTGATGTGATATGTTCAAGACATGATGTGATATACGTTATTGTATGAGATGATCATGTTTTGTAAAAGTTATCGGCATCTGGCAGGAGTCTTATGGTTGTCGCTTTATTGTATGAAATGCAAACGCCATGTAATTGCTTTACTTTATCACTATGTAGTGATATTTGTAGAAGCAATAGTTGGCGAGACGACAACGACCTTATGATGGATATCAACGTGTCAAGCTGGTGGCAATGGAGATCATGATGGTGCTTTGGAGATGGAGGTCAAAGGCACAAGATGATGATGGCCATATCATGTCACATATTTTGATTGCATATGATGTTTATCTTTTATGCATCTTATTTTTCTTAGTATGGCGGTAGCATTATAAGATGATCCCTCACTAAATTTCAAGGTATAAGTGTTCTCCCTGAGTATGCACCATTGCGACAGTTCGTCGTGCCAAGACAACACGTGATGATCGGGTGTGATAAGCTCTATGTTCACATACAACGGGTGCAAGACAGTTTTGCACATGCGGAATACTCGGGTTAAACTTGACGAGCCTAGCATGTACAGAGATGGCCTCGGAACACTTTGAACAAAAGGTCGAACGTGAATCATATAGTAGATATGATCAACATAGAGATGTTCACCATTGAAAACTACTCCATCTCACATGATGATCGGACATGGTTTAGTTGATATGGATCACGTGATCATTTAGATGACTCGAGGGATGTCTATCTAAGTGGGAGTTCTTAAGTAATACGATTAATTGAACTTAAATTTATTATGAACTTAGTCCTGATAGTTTTTGCATATCTATTTTGTAGATCAATGGCCCGTGCTACTGTTCCCTTGAATTTTAATGCGTTCCTATAGAAAGCTAAGTTGAAAGATGTTGGTAGCAACTACACGCACTGGGTCCGTAACTTGAGGATTATTCTCATTGCTGCACACAAGAATTACATCCTTGATGCACCGCTAGGTGCAAGGCCTGCTGCATGAGCAACTGTTGACGTTATGAACGTCTGCCAAGCTAAATCTGATTACTACTTGATAGTTCAGTGCGCCATGCTTTACAGCTTAGAATCGGGACTTCAAAGACGTTTTGAACATCATGGAGCATATGAGATGTTCCAAGAGTTGAAGTTAATATTTCAAGCAAATGCCCGAGTTGAGAGATATGAAGTCTCCAAGAAGTTCTATAGCTGCAAGATGGAGGACAACAGTTCTGTCAGTGAACACATACTCAGAATGTCTGGGTACCATAACCACTTGACTTAGCTAGGAGTTAATCTTCCGGATGATAGTGTCATTGACAGAGTTCTTCAATCACTGCCAACAAGCTATAAAGGCTTCATGATGAACTATAATATGCAAGGGATGAACAAGATGATTTCTGAGCTCTTCACAATGCTCAAGGCTGCAGAGGTAGAAATCAAGAAGGAGCATCAAGTGTTGATGGTTAACAAGACGACTAGTTTCAAGAAAAAGGGCAAAGGAAAGAAGGGGAACTTCAAGAAGAATAGCAAGCAAGTTGCTGCTTCCGGGAAGAAGCCCAAGTCTGGACCTAAGCCTGAAACTGAGTGCTTCTACTGCAAAGGGACTGGTCACTGGAAGCAGAACTGCCCCAAGTATTTGGCAGATAAGAAGGATGGAAAAGTGAAAGGTATATTTGATATACATGTTAGTGACACACCTTACTAATGCTCGTATTAGCGCATGGGTATTTGATACTGGTTCTGTTGCTCATATTTGCAACTCGAAATAGGGGCTACGGATTAAATGAAGATTGGCTAAGGATGAGATGACGATGCGCGTCGAAAATGGTTCCAAGGTCAATGTTATCACCGTCGGCACGCTACCTCTACATCTACCTTCGGGATTAATTTTAGACCTGAATAATTGTTATTTGGTGCCAGCGTTAAGCATGAACATTATATCTGGATCTTGTTTGATGCGAGACTGTTATTCATTTAAATTAGAGAATAGTGGTTGTTCTATTTATATGGGTAATATGCTTTATGGTTATGCACCCTTGATGACTGGTCTATTTTTGTTGAATCTTGATCATGGTGATACACATATTCATACTATTGATGCCAAAAGATGCAAAGTTAATAATGATAGTGCAACATATTTGTGGCACTGCCGTTTAGGTCATATCTATGTAAATCACATGAAGGAACTCCATGTGGATGGGCTTTTGGAATCACTTGATTATGAATCACTTGATGCTTGCGAACCATGCCTCATGGGCAAGATAACTAAGACTCCGTTCTCTGGAACAATGGAGAGAGCCACTAACTTATTGGAAATAATACATACTGATGTATGCGGTCCGATGAGTGTTGAGGCTCGCGGTTGGTATCATTATTTTCTGACCTTCACAAATGATTTGAGAAGATATGGATATATCTACTTAATGAAACACAAGTCTAAAACATTTGAAAAGTTCAAAGAATTTCAGAGTGAAGTGGAAAATCATCGTAACAAGAAAATAAAGTTTCTATGATCTGATCGCGGAGGCGAATATTTGTTTTATGAGTTTGGTCTTCATTTAAAATAATGTGGAATAGTTTCGCAATTGATGCCACCTGGAACACCAAAGTGTAATGGTGTGTCTGAATGTCGTAACTGTATTTTATTAGATATGGTGCGATCTATAATGTCTCTTACTGATTTACCACTATTGTTTTGGGGTTATGCATTAGAGACAGCTGCATTCACGTTAAATAGGGCACCATCTAAATCTGTTGAGGCGATACCGTATGAAGTGTGGTCTGGCAAGAAACCTAAGCTGTCGTTTCTTAAAGTTGGGGGTTGTGATGCTTATGTGAAAAAGCTTCAGCCTGATAAGCTCGAACCCAAATCAGAGAAGTGCTCTTCATAGGATACCCAAAAGAAACTATTGGGTACATCTTCTATCACAGATCCGAAGGCAAAATATTTGTTGCTAAGAATGGATCCTTTCTAGAGAAGGAGTTTCTCTTAAAAGAAGTGAGTGGGAGGAAAGTAGAACTTGATGAGGTAATTGTACCTTTTCTCGAATTGGAAAGTAGCTCATCACAGAAAACCATTCCTGTGATACCTACAACAACTAGTGAGGAAGCTAATGATAATGATCATGAAACTTCAGATCAAGTTACTACCAAACCTCGTAGGTCAACTAGAGCACGTTCTGCACCAGAGTGGTACGGTAATTCTGTACTGGAAGTCATGTTACTAGACCATGACGAACCTACGAACTATAAGGAAGCGGTGATGAGCCCAGATTCCGATAAATGGCTTGAGGCCATGAAATCTGAGATAGGATCCATGTATGAGAACAAAGTATGGACTTTGATTGAATTGCCCGATGATCGGCGAGCCATTGAGAATAAATGGATCTTCAAGAGGAAGACGGACGCTGATAGTAGTGTTACTATCTACAAAGCTCGAATTGTTGCAAAAGGTTTTCGACAAGTTCAAGGTGTTCACTACGATGCGATTTTCCCACTCGTATCGATGTTTAAAGTCTGTCCGAATCATGTTAGCAATTGCTGCATTTTATGAAATCTGGTAAATGGATGTCAAAACTGCATTCCTTAATGGATTTATTAAAGAAGATTTGTATATGATGTAACCATAAGGTTATCTCAATCCTAAAGGTGCTAATAAAGTGTGCAAGCTCCAACAATCCATCTATGGACTGGTGCAAGCATCTCGGAGTTGGAATATACACTTTGATGAGTTGCTCAAAGCATATAGTTTTATACAGACTTGCGGTGAAGCCTGTATTTACAAGAAAGTGAGTGGGAGCACTACAACCTTTCTGATAAGTATATGTGAATGACATATTGTTGATCGGAAATGATGTAGAATTTTCTGGAAAGCATAAAGGAGTGTTTGAAAGGATTTTTTCAAAGAAAGACCTTAGTGAAGCTACTTACATATTGGGCATCAAGATCTATAAAGATAGATCAAGACGCTTGATAAGACTTTTGATGAGTACATACCTTGATAAGATTTTGAAGGAGTTCAAAATGGATCAGTCAAAGAAGGAGTTCTTGCCTGAGTTGTAAGGTATGAAGTCGAGTAAGACTCAAAACCCGACCACGCAGAAGACAGAGAGAGAATGAAAGTCATTTCCTATGCCTCAGCCATAGGTTCTATAAAGTATGCCATGCTATATACCAGACCTATTGTGTACCTTGCCATGAGTTTGGCAAAGGGATACAAAAATGATCCAGGAGTAGATCACTGGACAGCGGTCAAAATTATCCTTAGAGGACTAAGGAAATATTTCTCGGTTATGGAGGTGATAAAGAGTTCATCGTAAAGAGTTACGTCAATGCAAGCTTTAACACCGATCTGGATGACTCTGAGTCTTAATTTGGATACATATTGAAAGTGGGAGCATTAGCTAGAGTAGCTCCATGCGGAGCATTGTAGACATAGAAATTTTCAAAATACATAAGGATCGTGATCCCAACCCATTATGCATCTTCATATCGATCTTGGGTGATCGTAGGCGTGATTTTTTTGTTTTATACTACGTTTCCCAACAAATAGAGGATTTATAGGCAAGGATCATTGAAAGGTGGTGGTTGAGGGGCTCACACGACCATGGGACGCGACCGGGGGTACTCGTGCCACCAGGCTGTGTGTAGACCTGGTGTCCCCCTCTCGTCCATCTCATCTCCGTTGGTCTTCTTATTTTCTAAAATAATTCCTCAAAATTTTTGTCCAACTTGGATCACTTATATTTCTGCAAAAAATAACACCATGACAATTCTGCTGAAAACAACATCAGTCCAGGTTAGATTTATTCAAATCATGCAAATTAAAGGCCAAAACAATAGCAAAAGTGTTTAATAAAGTATACGCTTTTCATACATATCAACTCCATAGCCGAAAGTTGATTCTTAAATGTCAACAACATCCGCTGGGCATCAAAGTTCATCATTGGTAAAATAAATGCAACAACAAAAAAGCAGATTATGTACACCGAGCATCAAAGTACCATCAATGCAAACTAATGCGACAACAAAATAAGTCTAGAGAACTGAGACCGCTTGAACATATTTTAAGAAGCATGGATTAGAGAGAGTAAGTAACAATGGATTTGTGACACTGCTTCGGGAAATAATGTGTCATCAACCGCTTGTCCCTTCTCGTGCATCCGCATGCAGTCACATGCCCTCCTTGCGCTCTCTCGGGCCTGGCTTGCTAGAAACTACTCATTCCATTGTTCCTCCAAAACAAGGCACTCAGCTGCTTTGGGTTTTGTTTTATGTACGTGTAGGCCTAGACATACACACAAGTAACCAAATTTGCCAAAATTACATCCCAGAGCCTGGTTGAGTCATATGTAGATAACCAAATAGGCCTTGCGCGACCGTTCTCCAAGAGATGACCACATAGTCGATATGAGCATGTTTACCATTGGTGGTAGCACACACGACGCATGTCCTCCATATCCAAGAGGGGGTAGGAAAAGGCTCTATGCAGATGTGAACAGGTGCTCCAGCGAAGTCACTAATCAGGGGTACTGCTTGCAAAGGTCACACTCATCTCCTCTAGTGGTGGTAGGTGGCGTACTGCATGTGTCACTCTTGTCGCAATCTGAGAATTTTGCTAGGATTTCTTCTTACGCACGAGAGTCACGGGTGGTTTCATTTGTGCTTTTTTGGTATATTCATTTTATTTTTATCTTTATCTTTCGAACTATGCTCCAAATCACAAATGGTTTTCACCGTTGTATTTCTCGCATCTAGATTCAATGTTGATAGGTTTCACAAACTTATGTTTCGTCCAAACTGTAATAACATGTGCTTCCAGGTAAATTAATTTGTGCTTCTATGAGGTGTATGTTTCATAAGAAAGCACACTTGTGCTTCACTTTTCAAGAAGCACAGAAACACAACTGTGCTTCACGCATAAACTCAAAAAAAAATCAAAAACCAAAAAAGAAAGACTGAAAAATAGACACAAAAAAGGAATCCAAGAAAAACCAAAAAACCAAAAAGCCAAAAAACTGGAAACCCAAACAAAGGAAACTGAGAAAAACAAGAAACCAAAAAAACATGAAAACACAATTTGCTTTACGCGGAAGCACATTATGAAGGAAATATGCCCTAGAGGCAATAATAAAGTTGTTATTTTATATTTCCTTATTCATGATAAATTTTATTATTCATGCTAGAATTGTATTGATCGGAAACCAAAATACATGTGTGAATACATAGACAAACACTGTATCCCTCGTGAGCCTCTACTTGATTAGCTCATTGATCAAAGATGGTTAAGGTTTCCTAACCATGGACATGAGTTGTCATTTAATAACGGGATCACATCATTAGGAGAATGATGTGATGGACAAGACCCATCTGTTAGCTTAGCATATTGGTCATTCAGTTTTATTGCTATTGCTTTCTTCATGTCATATACATATTCCTTCGACTATGAGATTATGCAACTTCCAGATACCGGATGAATGCCTTGTGTGCTATCAAACATCACAACATAACTGGATGATTATAAAGATGCTCTACAGGTATCTCCGAAGGTGTTTGTTGGGTTGGCATAGATCGAGATTAGGATTTGTCATTACGAGTATCGGAGAGGTATCTCTGGGCCCTCTCGGTAATGCAGTGTAATACCCCCAGTGTCATGCTACAGTAACCCACTGTGATTAAAGCTGATCGTTTTGCTAAGTAGTGATTGATCAACTTCGATTCAAATATCATTTGAAAAATTCCAATTTGAAATGAAATTCAATTTGCAAGTGAGATATGGAGTTGCACCAAAGTTGTTGCAAAATAGTTCATCATTTAGCCAAAATTCCATACATTTAATTGTTAAGGAAAACAACATCACCTAAGAGCTAAGATGGACTGTAGCATTATTACAATGCAATTTCAGCATTTTAAAGTGCTATTTTATTTGTGAAAATTCCAAATGGATTCAGTTGCCCCTCAAACTTTTTGTCACAATGCCAAACACTACAAAGAATTTAAGTGGCCTAGTACCACATTTTTCAAAGTATTTTGGTAGCCCAAACTTTTCCCTAGTTGTCTCTATTTTAATTAAAAGGGAAAAATAGAATACCAGAAAAGAGAAAGGGCCTACTTGGTCTCTGGCCTAAAGTCCAGCCCACCCTGGTGTCTCCCCCTTCTCTGTTCACCAGGGAAGGTGTGGCGACCATCCACAACGCCATGGCTGTTGATGCCCACACGTCGTGCATCCGGCGGCTTCGAGGCAGGGATAAGACCACCCCGTGTCAGCCCTCTCTCCCCCGGAACCCTAGATTTTCCCCATTCCTCTCGCTCTTCTCACTCCACTCGAATTTTCTCGTTACCCAAGACCTCTGTCGTCATGCTATTGTCGTCGTCCTGGCCGAAGGCCACCCCGAGCCTCGCGAGAATGTCCAGAAGATGATGCTGCTTCGTCTGCTTCGACCACGAACATGGGTTCGTCTCGAGATGAACCACACCGCTGGATCGGTCAATGTCTTCCCCGTCGGCCGCCGCACAATCTCGCCACGATCCACACCATCCCGGCAACCCCGGCCTCCCTGACCACGTCCTTGAGCTTCGTTGTGAGCTCCTCTCCCCGGTTCCCTTTTTTTGCCGTCTCGATTTATAGCCGTAGATGCCCGTGCGTGCAACCTCCCGCCGTGGCCGAAGGCTCGCCGTAGTCGCGCCTCGCTCCCGCACGCGCTCGCCATGCCCGTGGTCGTGCTTCACCGCACCTGTGGCCGCCCAGGCTGCACCCTCGCGCCCGCGCGTCGGCTCGGGCCGCACCTTACACCTGCAGCTGCCTCCTGTGCGCTCGCCCGCTGCTGCTTCTTGAGCCGTTGCTATTACTGCATGCTTGCTGCTACTACTGCTTATGTCGTTGCTGCTCTTCCTCCTGCTGCCGCTGGCTGCTATGCTGCTGCTTGCTCTGCTTACTGCCTACGCGCGCCACGCCCGGCCATGCCCCACGCTGTCGTCAACCACCTGGCCCCGCTATCACCGTCGCCTGCATGGCCCCGCTCTGGCTGTCGCCCACTTGGCTTCACCTAGCGCCCCGCCACTGCTGGCGCGTGCTGCGCAGCCGTCCGCAACCCCTATGCGCCCACGCGCCCCGCACCGCTGCCGCCCGGCCCGCCTCTGCGCGTGCTCGCCTCTGACCGCCGATGGCTGTGCCCGCTAATAGGGCCGGCCCCTGTTTAGATTAACTAATAACCCCCCCCCCCTAGATTAGGCTATGACACTTGGCCACCACCTGTTAAACTAACCTATTTAAACTAGATTAGTAAAGTAAACTAGTAGACAATGACACGTGGGCCTAGTCAACACGTTGACTAGTCAACTGCTGAGTCAGCAGTTGACCGGGCCCACTAGTTAGCCCCTCTTGCTGTGTACCCTCCTTTTTGCTATTTAATTTGAATTTTAACATAAATCCTAAATTTTAGAAAAATGTTTAAAACTTTGAAAAATCATAGAAAATAAACGGTTTATCAGATGAAAATGTTTTGTACATGAAAGTTGCTCAGAAAGACGAGATGAATTCGACTACCCAATCTGTTCATCTGCCATGCGTCCCTAGAATAGCGAACCTACAACCGTCCCCCTCCGGTTCGTCTGTCCGAAAATGCCAAACCTAGGGAAAACATTCCCGGATGTTTCCCCCATCACCGATATCGTATAGTTGTGTGTTAGAACACCCTAGATTTGCTTATTGTCATGTCAGGCATTTGTGTGCTTGTATTTACTGTTTCTTCCCCCTCTTCTCTCTGGTAGACTTCGAGACTGACGTCGATGCTGCCCCTGTGTTCGACTACGTCAACGACGACCCTCCTTCTCGTCCGAGCAACCAGGCAAGCCCCCCCTTTGATCATCCCGATATAACCCATTCCCTTCTCTCTTATGTTTGCATTAGAACTGCTACTGCTTTCTGTATGATCCTACTCTGAAGCATAGCCTGTTTTTGTTACCTGCTTTCATACCTTACTTGCTTATTCTAAACTTCTTAGTATAGGTTGGTTAGATATCCATCAGTGACTCCCCACCTTGTCCAAGTTGTCGGCGTTCTGGGAACGGGGTCCCCAGACTTGCCCGCCTGCGTCCTGCGGCGTGGCTCAAGTGGGGGCCCAGCGCGACCCATCTTCATCAGCTCAAGCTCAAGACCCTCGCAAGGAGCCAAGCCTCGCAGGGCGGACGGTAGGAAGCTTCCTTAGAGGCAACCTCATCAGGCAGGCTCGCGAGGAGGCAGAGAGATCAAGGCAGGGGTACCTCGCGAGGAACCCGTGACGCAAGCCATGACGATCGAGACCAGGCGGGCGCCAGGCGGGCGCCGGCCTGCGCAGTGTCCTTGTTTCCCCTTTGGTGCAAAGGGGGAAAGCACAGGCCAAGGCATCAGGCAAAGGTTGCCATTCCGGTGCAACGACACCAAGACCAACAGAGCGGCAGGACGGAGGTCACCGTGGAGCCCAAGACGGCGTCATCACCAGTACTTTTTGCAGCTGAAGACCACCTTTGGTCAGGATAACTTGTACTACATGTTCCCCTTCAAAATGGCCAATTGTTGGCGCCCTTCCCTCTCATTATTTGGGGAGAGGCCCAGGGCCTCTATAAATAGAGCTAGCCACCACAGAGTAGAGATATCTAGGGAGAAGACATCTAGAAATCTGGTAGAACCCTAGCAGAGAGAGGGAGAGGCGACTGAACTCACCCTAGCAGTTCATCGCACCAGTTCAAGAACACCTCTCGCGAGGCTGTTCTTCCTTTGTACTGATCCTCATTAGCCCCTGAGGCAATCCACCACACCACACACTGGAGTAGGGTATTACACCACAACGGTGGCCCGAACCAGTATAAACCTTGTGTCCCTTGTGTTGTTCGTTGTTTCCAGCTCAAATCACGCGAGGAGATTGGACGTAGATCGGTAGGGGAGAGATCTCCGCGCGCACCCCAGTGTTCAAACCTCAAGGGTCTGCCGGAACCCGAAATCCGATATTTGGCGCGCCATGTAGGGGTGCGTCCGAATCCTTCTTCGTCCGCATCGCGTTCCGTCGCTTCGCTGTTCAGATGTCAACCGACCCGGTAGCCAACGCCGACCGCTGGGCAGCGTGGCCCGCCCACGCCGTAGCGCCAGCCCAGGGCGACCTCAACTTTGTGCCTCAGGCAGCCCGCGCTCCGCAGGGCGCTGCGGGGCGCGGGCGACGCGGCCAGACGCCGCCTGCCCTCACACCACGGCAGGTGCGGGCCGCAGCAAGGGCCTCAGACCACGCCGCGGCCACGGCGCCGTACACCCGGCGGGAGCAAGCGAATTCCAGGGCAGCGCTCACGGTGGCCCGAGAGCTGCTACGGTGCCGATTGCTGGAGGGCGGTGGCGACGTGTTGTTCGAGCGAGTAGCTGAGCTCCTGGACACCGCCGCTTCAGGAACACCTCCTTTCTGCGTCCAGCTGCCACCCCAGACCCAAGGCAGGCCGCATGGCGGTATCGTGCACACGCACGCGACTTCCAGTGGACTCCAGGATCCGTCCGGCGCCAACACCTCCGCCGGCACCGGGCGGCAAGTCACGCCGGCCCCCTCTCAGGCCAGCGAAGGGGTGCGCGCCGCGGCCTTCGGCCTTGGCGGACCGCCGCGCCATCACCCTCAAGACGGTGCTCCAAGCCAGGCTGCATGGCATGCGCGGCGCTACGGCAGGGCGCACGGGGCGGCGACCCCAGAAGCTTATGTGCCCCGCATGGTGGATCAGGGGTGCGCACTGGAGGAAGATCATGGCTCGTTCCTCGGGCCAGGCTGGGACGAGGAGACGCCAGAAGCTGAGCTCTTTCGGGAACCTCAGGAGAGCCTCGACAGCCGCACCGGCGGCGGCAATTATCGGGTACCACTCATCCCTCAGGAGCAAGCTTATGCTAACCATGGGTCGCAGGAGATACAGGTCGCCGCAGCAGGTGGCTGCCCCAATCCTGCAGCCTCATACCCCTCAGGAGGAGGGCGCAGGGGGCTGTAGGAGAGGGGCCGAGATTCGGGTTCGTCACCGCGGCGGTCGGAGCAAGGCGTTCCCAGGAGGTAGGCCCCCTGTCGGGGAGGTGCCTCAAGGCCTGCCCCCGGCAGGGGACCCGTGGTCGTCGGGGGAACCGCTGGCGACCGCTCTGTCTCATTGGCGTCGTCCTGGTTTCCGGTCGTCGTCGATGGCGGCAGAGTGTGGCGCAAGGCGGGGCCCTCGTCTGGCGATATGAAGCAAGGCCAGTACCTGTGAAGAAGGCCCAGGGCCTGTGAAGCTCGCCGCCCCGTGACACTCTCACGCAATAATGAGTGGGGCTGTACACGCCCCGGAGTCTCCGGAGAGCCGCCCTCGGGCCTCGGGGGCTCCCGCCCACGCCCAGTGACAACACTTAGCTCCGCGCTGGTGAGAAGACGTCGAAGACTAGACTAGGTGTCGGACGCGGCCTTTTGCTTTTGCCTTTCCTTGTTGACGAAGTTCTTTGATTTAGATTTAAGTTGGATTTGAGCTCGGTGCTTGCATGTGTTTGGGGGAAGGGCTGTTTAGTCTCGTTCGAGCAATATCTCGCGTTCTGGTTTTGGCTTTGTGTCCAAGGTTAACATCGGCTCCCCCCTCGCGAGCCCCTCGCGAGCCGGGCCGGGCCAGGCACGTTCACAACCAGGACCACTGTTACCGCACCCTTTCCGGAGGTTTTCATCGCGGGATCCACAAGTTAATCAGAAGACACCCGAGGTGCAGCGGCCCCCGCAGGCCCGCTCGGGACTCATCGGGGTCGGGAAGTACACAAGTCAGCTGTCCCATCACTGGGCCAGCGGCTACGTTCACACACAACATTATGCTTACCAGAGTACTAATTGCAAACCTTTACATGAGGGGCTTCCCCTCCCAAAATGCTCTTACATCCTTCAGGGCCAAGCCCAAAGTTTCTTCGTGTGGGTTAAACGGCAGTAATGCGCGGTCAGTCGGACATATCACTCACCGCGTCTTGGGCATCCTCGGAGGCATCACTGGCATCGTCGGCATTGTCACCACCGCCGCCAACATCTCCATAAGCGCCAGGATCGTCCACAACGTCGCCTTCATTGGCACCCACGACCACGCCATCGTCATCAGACGCAAAAGGCCTTGACGAGGGCGTCCACGTTGTCTTCCACCCACCGCGCCAGGTCACCCTGGACGGCAATGGGCACGGGCGCGATGGCAGCGTCGAAGTCGAAGTGGGGGTCTGATACGTCTCCAACGTATCTATAATTTTTGATTGCTCCATGCTATATTATCTACTGTTTTGGGCAATATTAGGCATTATTATCCACTTTTATATTACTTTTGGGACTAACCTATTAACCGGAGGCCCAGCCCAGATTTGTTGTTTTATGCCTATTTCAGTGTTTCGAAGAAAAGGAATATCAGACGGAGTCGAAACGGAACGAAATCAACTGGAGAAGTTATTTTCGGAAGGAAACACACCTGATGGACTTGGACCCCACGTCAAGGAAGGAACGAGGTGCTCACGAGGGTGGGGGGCGCCCCCCTAGGGCGCGCCCCCTGTCTCGTGGGGCCCTCGTGGCTCCCCTGACATACCTCCTGCACCCATATATACCTACGTGACCTAAAACTTCCAGAACGCAACATAGATCGGGAGTTCCGCCGCCAGAAGCCTCCGTAGCCACCAAAAACCAATCGGGACCCCGTTCCGGCACCCTGCCGGAGGGGGCAATCCCTCTCCGGTGGCCATCTTCATCATCCCGGTGCTCTCCATGACGAGGAGGGAGTAGTTCTCCCTCGGGGCTGAGGGTATGTACCAGTAGCTATATGTTTGATCTCTCTCTCTCTCGTGTTCTTGAGATGATACGATCTTGATGTCTCGCGGGCTTTGCTATTATATTTGGATCCTATGATGTTTCTTCCCCCCTCTTCTCTCTTGTAATGGATCGAGTTTCCCCTTTGAAGTAATCTTATCGGATTGAGTCTTTAAAGACTTGAGAACACTTGATGTATGTCTTGCCGTGGATATCTGTGGTGACAATGGGATACCGCGTGCCACTTGATGTATGTTAAGGTGGCCAACTTGCGGGTTCATGAACCTATGCATAGGGGTTGGCACACGTTTTCGTCGTGATTCTCCGGTAGATCTTTGGGGCACTCTTTGAGGTCCTTTGTGTTGGTTGAATAGATGAATCTGAGATTGTGTGATGCATATTGTATAATCATACCCACGGATACTTGAGGTGACATTGGAGTATCTAGGTGACATTAGGGTTTTGGTTGATTTGTTTCTTAAGGTGTTATTCTAGTATGAACTCTAGGGCTGTTTGTGACACTTATAGGAATAGCCCAACGGATTGATTGGAAAGAATAACTTTGAGGTGGTTTCATACCCTACCATAATCTATTCGTTCGTTCTCCGCTATTAGTGACTTTGGAGTGACTCTTTGTTGCATGTTGAGGGATAGTTATGTGATCCAATTATGCTATTATTGTTGAGAGGACTTGCACTAGTGAAAGTATGAACCCTAGGCCTTGTTTCAACACATTGCAATACCGTTTACGCTCACTTTATCACTTGCTACCTTGCTGTTTTTATTATTTCAGATTACAAATACCTTTATCTACTATCCATATACCACTTGTTTCACTATCTCTTTGCCGAACTAGTGCACCTATACAATTTACCATTGTATTGGGTGTGTTGGGGACACAAGAGACTCTTTGTTATCTGGTTGCAGGGTTGCTTGAGAGAGACCCGGCGTCGGCCCGCCCACGGAGGAGGAGTCGAAGACGGACTTCAGCCATTCACCATCAATGATCAGAGGAGGAACACGGGGCAAGCCAGATGTGCCCCAGGAGGACTCATGAAGAAAGGACAGCGGGCGCGCAGGCTCGAGGTGCCCTAAGGAATGGACCACTCCACCAACTGGTCCGACAACAGGGGTTCCGCTCGAGCTCGGCGAGCCCAGAGCCAGCGGAGAAGGCGAAGCTTGGGGGATGGCTCCCGGGCTGGCTCGGCAGGTTTCGCAGGGCAGGGCCTGAAAGGGCCACAATCAGTCGCAGGGATAGCAAAGCGAACAAGCAAGGGAAAAAGAAGACTTACTCGTCCATGGCAAAGTCCTTCCTGCGCTTCAACAAGCGGCAAGGGCGGTCGTTGCCACCCAAGGCCTCCTTCCTCTTGCGGAGGGCCTCGAAGTCTACGCGGAACCGGCCCAAGCGCTCGGCGCACGGGTCGTCCCCTGGTGCGGAAGAAGCGTCAAGGTGATCAGTCCTGGAGGAGTTAGCCTGGGGGCGCCATCAGGCGTCGCCTCGCGAGGAACGGCTGGGGGCTCGGGAGCCCCGGCCTCAGGAACCACAGGCCGCAACTCCGCACCTGCCGCCGCTCCAGGGCGGGCCTCGGGAGACGCCACCTTGAAGACTTCTCGCGGCGTCGGTGCCTCGACATCGGTCACCTCAACTCTCACCAGTTCTCGTCTGCCCGCCCTGTCGCCCGAGGAAGGACAGCTGTGGGCGGCAGGAGAAGGAACCACGGCGGCTGGGTTCTCGCGGGGTCCCATGAAGCCAGCAGGGCGCAGTCCCCACTCGTCGAAGCTGGACATCTGCCTCACAAAATCGGCCCTGCCGGAGCAAAGATACAAGAGGATGCCATTACTCCGAAGGCTGCCTGGGGAAGGATCGCCAGTCAAGACCTTGAGCACCGTCTGCAGCACTTCAGGCGCCAAGTCCTCCTCCTGAAGCCGCATGCGGTCTCTATGCCCCGCAAAGTCCCACATCCGACGAGACTGGCGCTTAAGAGGAGCAATGCGACATTGGAAGAACTCCTTCACCACCTTGGGCGCTGTCACATTGAGCGCCCTCAAACTCTGGAAGCGGCGCTAGACAAAGGCGAGCCGGGGGCTCGCGAGCACCTCATGGTCCCAACCCGCATGAGGAACAGCAGGCGAGGTCGGGTGCGAGAGCAGAGGGTTGGGCACTCCAACGTCCACGTATAGCCACCGCTCTCTGAACCTGGCCTCAGGAGGAGGAAGGCTGAAGTCGATCCCTGAAGCGGCCGGCTCTGGCACAGCGGAGAAGCTCACGCACCCCGAGCACTGAGTGGGGTCGCTCATGTGCAAGGAAAAGAAGTGGCGCAGCAGGGCAACGGAAGGAGGTATGCCTATCATCGCCTCGCAAACAAAAGCAAAGACAGCCAGAAGGGTAATGGACTCCGGCCCGAGGTGCATCATATGGATCTGATAATGGGAGAGCACCGCATTGAAGAAGGCGGAAAAAGGGGGAACCAGACCCGCCCATAGAGCATCGGCGAAGAATCGGACCTCCGTGACGATCCTATCAAGGGTGGCATGGGACGCAGGCCAGGCCGTGGTCCTACCGCACTCATTGAAGATAGTTGCAAGGGCGGAGCGACCTTGTCCAAAGCTTCTGGATTGAGTATGATTGACCGGGCGACGGCGAGGGTCGAGGCTGGAGGTGTGCGGGGTGAAGGCGCGGGCTTCTTTCCCCTTCCCTTCTTCGTCGGCGCCATGGCGGTGAAGAGGAGGAAGAACTCGAGCCGGATTGGCGGCGGAGGCTGGAGCTCAAAGAAGAAGGAAAGGTAGGAGGCGGGCGAGCAGCAGAAAGGAGGAACGACTGTGTGCAACTACGGGTCCGCTTAGCCGGGCGCGCAACAAGGCGTCGTAGGGAAGCGCAGACGCCCACATCGAATCAATTGCCACGCGGAGCCCAAGGCCGCAGGCTTTTGGGGTCCACGGTGCTTCGCGCTCGCCCCTTCGCTTCCCTGCCAGGCCAAGCCCGGGCGGGCCATGGGCCCGGGGGCTACTGTCGGCGTTCTGGGAACGGGGGTCCCCAGGCTTGCCTGCCTGTGGCCTGCAGCGTGGCTCAAGTGGGGGCCCAGCGCGACCCATCTTCATCAGCTCAAGCTCAAGACCCTCGCGAGGGGCCAAGCCTCGCGGGGCGGACGACAGGAAGCTTCCTCAGAGGCAGCCTCATCAGGCAGGCTCGCGAGGAGGCGGAGAGATCAAGGCAGGGGTACCTCGCGAGGAACCCGTGACACAAGCCATGACGATCGAGACCAGGCGGGCGCCAGGCGGGCGCCGACCTGCGCAGTGTCCTTGTTTCCCCTTTGGTGCAAAGGTGGCAAGCACAGGCCAAGGCATCAGGAAAAGGTTGCCATTCCGGTGCAACGAGACCAAGACCAGCAGAGCAGCAGGACGGAGGTCACCGTGGAGCCCAAGACGGCGTCATCACCAGTACTTTTGGCAGCCGAAGACCACCTTTGGTCAGGATAACTTGTAGTACATGTTCCCCTTCAAAATGGCCAATTGTTGGCGCCCTTCCCGCTCATTATTTGGGGAGAGGCCTAGGGCCTCTATAAATAGAGCTAGCCACCACAGAGTAGAGATATCTAGGGAGAAGACATCTAGAAATCTGGTAGAACCCTAGCAGAGAGAGAGGGAGAGGCGACTGAACTCACCCTAGCAGTTCATCGCACTAGTTCAAGAACACCTCTCGCGAGGCTGTTCTTCCTTTGTACTGATCCTCATCAGCCCCTGAGGAAATCCACCACACCACACACTGGAGTAGGGTATTACACCACAACGGTGGCCCAAACCAGTATAAACCTTGTGTCCCTTGTGTTGTTCGTTGTTTCCAGCTCAAATCACGCGAGGAGATTGGATGTAGATCGGTAGGGGAGAGATCTCCACGCGCACCCCAGTGTTCAAACCTCAAGGGTCTGCCGGAACCCGAAATCCAACACAAGTTTCCCCGCTTGACCGTTGACTCGATCAACATGATTGACATCCAGACGCTGACACCGCACATCACCCCCCTTAGTTGTATGACTCCACAGAGTTACTATCGAGTGCCGAGGGTGATACCTCATCAGCACTTCTGATGTTAACCCTGTAGTGTAACCATTTGGTCATGGTAATCGAGGGTGATTCCTCCTTCACCACTCCCGATAAAGACTCTGTCGTGCAGCCCCTCAAGTGTGGACAATCGAGGGTGATTTCTCCAAGTCCACCTTGACGGTTACATTGAGTGGTAATTCATCAACGGTGATTCCTTAGGTTTCCCCCTTGCTGTTTTGGACACATGGTTACTTTGACTTACCACAGAACCATGATGACATCAGGTCAGCCCCAAGGGGTACTGATAACCCACAAGTATAGGGGATCGCAACAGTTTTCGAGGGTAGAGTATTCAACCCAAATTTATTGATTCGACACAAGGGGAGCTAAAGAATATTCTCAAGTATTAGCAGCTGAGTTGTCAATTCAACCACACCTGGAAACTTAATATCTGCAGCAAAGTGTTTAGTAGCAATGTAATATGATAGTAGTGGTAACGATGGTAAAAGGTAACGGTAGCAAAAGTAATATTTTTGGTGTTTTATAGTGATTGTACCCTCCCGTGGCAGCGGGGTCCTATTGGAAACTAAGGGATATTAAGGCCTCCTTTTAATAGAGTACCGGACCAAAGGATTAACACATAGTGAATACATGAACTCCTCAAACTATGGTCATCACCGAGAGTGGTCCCGATTATTGTCACTTCGGGGTTGCCGGATCATAACACATAGTAGGTGACTATAGACTTGCAAGATAGGATCAAGAACTCTCATATATTGATGAAAACATAATAGGTTCAGATCTGAAATCATGGCACTCGGGCCCTAGTGACAAGCATTAAGCATAGCAAAGTCATAGCCACATCAATCTCAGAACATAGTGGATACTAGGGATCAAACCCTAACAAAACTAACTAGATCACATGATAAATCTCATCCAACCGATCACCGTCCAGCAAGCCTATGATGGAATTACTCACGCACGGCGGTGAGCATCATAAATTGGTGATGGAGGATCGTTGATGATGACGATGGCGACAGATTCCCCTCTCCGGAGCCCCGAACGGACTCCAGATCAGCCCTCCCGGGAGAGTTTAGGGCTTGGCGGCGGCTCCGTATCGTAAAATGTGATGAATCCTTCTCCCTGGTTTTTTTCTCCCCGAAAGTGAATATATGGAGTCAGGGTTGAGGATGGTGGAGCGTCAGGGGGCCCACGAGGCAGGGGGCGCGCCCAGGGGGTAGGGCGCGCCTCCCACCCTCGTGGATAGCTGGAGGCCCCCCTGGCGTGGATCTTCCTTCTAGTATTTTTTTATATATTCCAAAATAATTCTCCATTGATTTTCAGGTCATTCTGAGAACTTTTATTTCTGCACAAAAATAACACCATGGCAATTCTGCTGAAAACAGCGTCAGTCCGGGTTAGTTCCATTCAAATCATGCAAGTTAGAGTCCAAAACAAGGGCACAAGTGTTTGGAGAAGTAGATACGACGGAGACATATCAGGTACCCGCGAGTGATGTGAAGTCGGGTTGATCTGGAGGATACCCGCAAGTTTTTCCACGCGGTGCGGTCGGGCATTCTTAGCCCTTGCCGCAAGTCCGTGAGACGAGGTGACGGGAACACATATCGTGGATCATTGATCGTTACCGCACACTACCAAGACACTAACGGTTTGGATATTTGATGCGAGAAGGCCTCTGGCCTTTTTCGCACTAACCACCACACGGGAATAAGTATGGGCATTATGCGTCTTATGTATCAGCCGAAAGCTCAACGTACATCAGCGATGGAGCGGCGCCCGCCGGGTTGGACTGCGTAAGCACCTGGCTTTTGAAGGAGGTAGCTAGGTCTGCTCACCGGCCGCGTTCGCAATGTGCAGGAGTGCAAATGGCGATGGGCCGAAGACCCCTGCGCGCTTAGCATGTAGACCGGCGTGCTGGCCTCTTTGGTGAGCCTAGGTAGGGCTGCGACGTGTTGATCGACCGAGGCCGGTCATGACCTAATGGTGTCCGGCCGGAGTTGATCGAGCATTTTGGGTAAGTTGGTGCACCCCTGCAGGGAATATTGATCTATTCGACTAGCCTTGTCCATGGTAACGGACGCTCAGAGTTGTATCCTGATCGATACAACTAGAACTAGATACTGAATGCCGAGGCATGTTATGGATATGTGGCTTTGGGATTGCTTTCTCGCAGGGAGTCAAGGAAGTCATATCTGGGCATGTTGGGGAACACAGTATTTCAAAAAAATTCCTACGATCACGCAAGATCTATCTAGGAGATGCATAGCAACGAGATGGGAGAGTGTATCCACGCACCCTCGTAGACCGAAAAGGAAGCGTTTAGTAATGCGGTTGATGTAGTCGAACGTCTTCATGATCCAACCAATCCAAGTACCAAACGTACGGCACCTCCGTGTTCAGCACACGTTCAGCATGATGACGTCCCTCGAGCTATTGATCCAGTTGAGGACGAGGGAGAGTTCCGTCAGCACGGCGGTGTGGCGATGGTGATGACGATGTTACTGACACAGGACTTCGCCTAAGCACTACGACGATATGACCGAGGTGTTGAACTGTGGAGGGGGCACCGCACACGGCTAAGACAATTGATCTTGTGTGTTCTAGGGTGCCCCTGCCTCTGTATATAAAGGAGAGGGGGTGGCCGGCCGCCCCCTGTAGGGCGCGCCAAGAGAGAGGAGACCTACTAGGACTCTAGGTCCTAGTAGGATTCCACTTGGTGGAAGGGGGAAGAAGGAAGGGAGAGGGGGAGGGAGAGGGAAATGGGTGTCGGTGTCAAAACCGGCGGATCTCGGGTAGGGGGTCCTGAACTGTGCATCTAAGGTCGATGGTAATAGGAGACGAGGGACATGACGTTTACCCAGGTTCGGGCCCTCTTGATGGAGGTAATACCCTACTTCCTGCTTGATTGATCTTGATGAATATGAAGATTACAAGAGTTTATCTACCACGAGATCGCAATGGCTAAACCCTAGATGTCTAGCCTGTATGATTGTGATTGCCTCTACGGACTAAACCCTTCGATTTATATAGACACCGGAGGGGTCTAAGGTTGTACAGAGTCGGTTTACAGAGGAAGGAATCTTCATATCCGAACGCCAAGCTTGCCTTCCGCGCAAAGGAGAGTCCCATCCGGACACGGGAGGAAGTCTTCTATATTGTATCTTCACGGCCCATTAGTCTGGCCCACGTCACATAGCCTGGACGCCCGAGGACCCCTTAATCCAGGACTCCCTCAGTAGCCCTTGAACCAGGCTGTCGGAGTTCTAGGAACGGGGGTACCCAGACTTGCCTGCCTGTGGCCCATGGCGTGGCTTTGCTAGCATGTCTGTACGGCCCATCTTCATCAACAAGGCATTCAAGACCTTCGCGAGGGGCCAAGCCTCGCGAGGCGGACGGTGCAAGACCTCCTCAGGAGCGGCCTCGCCAGGCAGGCTTGCGAGGGGCGGAGAGATCAAGGCACGGCAAACCTCGCGAGGTTCCCGTGACGTGAGCCATGACGACCGAGACCAGGCGGGCGCCAGCGCGCGCAGCATCCTTGTTTCCTCTTTGGTGCCAAGGGGGCAAGTGTAGGCGCGGAGTACCGAGGCGTCAAGCAAAGGTTTCCATATCAATGCAACAAGACCAAGACCAGAAGGATGGCAAGACAGAGGTCACTGTGGAGCCCAAGATGGCGTCGCCACCAGAGCCTTTGGGAGGTGATAAGTCTCCAACATATCTATAATTTTTGATTGTTCCATGCTATTATATTATCAACCTTGGATGTTCTATATGCATTTATATGCTATTTTATATGATTCTTGGGACTAACCTATTAACCTAGAGCCCAGTGCCAGTTTATGTTTTTTCCTTGTTTTAGAGTTTCGAAGAAAAGGAATATCAAACGGAGTCCAAACGGAATGAAACCTTCGGAAAAGTTATTTTTGGAAAGAAAGAAATACATGAGACTTGGAGTGCGCATTAGGGGATCAATGAGGAAGCCACGAGGCAGGGGGCGTGCCCACCCCCTGGGCGCGCCCTCCACCCTCGTGGGCCCCTCATGGCTCCCCTGATGTATTTCTTCCGCATATATATATATATCCATATACCCTAAAACTATCGGGAAGGACAATAGATCGGGAGTTCCGCCGCCAGAAGCCTCCGTAGCCACCGAAAACCAATCTAGACCCGTTCCGACACCCTGCCGAAGGGGGCAGTCCCTCTCCGGTGGCCATCTTCATCATCCCGGTGCTCTCCATGACGAGGAGGGAGTAGCTCTCCCTCGGGGCTGAGGGTATGTACCGGTAGCTATGTGTTTGATCTCTCTCTCTCTCGTGTTCCTGAGGTGGTATGATCTTGATGTATCGCGAGCTTTGCTATTATAGTTGGATCTTATGATGTTTTCTCCCCCCTCTACTCTCTTGTAATGGATTGAGTTTTCCCTTTGAAGTTATCTTATCGGATTGAGTCTTTAATGACTTGAGAACACTTGATGTATGTCTTGCCGTGCGTATCTGTGGTGACAATGGGATATCACGTGATTCATTTGATGTATGTTTTGGTGATCAACTTGCGGGTTCCGCCCATGAACCTATGCATAGGGGTTGGCACACGTTTTCGTCTTGATTCTCCGATAGAAACTTTGGGTCACTCTTTGAGGTTCTATGTGTTGGTTGAATAGATGAATCTGAGATTGTGTGATGCATATCGTATAATCATACCCACGGATCCTTGAGGTGACATTAGAGTATCTAGGTGACATTAGGGTTTTGGTTGATTTGTGTCTTAAGGTGTTATTATAGTACGAACTCTAGGGATGTTTGTGACACTTATAGGAATAGCCCAACGGATTGATTGGAAAGAATAACTTTAAGGTGGTTTCGTACCCTACCATAATCTCTTCGTTTGTTCTCCGCTATTAGTGACTTTGGAGTGACTCTTTGTTGCATGTTGAGGGATAGTTATGTGATCCAGTTATGTTATTATTGTTGAGAGAACTTGCACTAGTGAAAGTATGAACCCTAGGCCTTGTTTTAAAGCATTGCAATACCGTTTATGCTCACTTTTATCATTTGTTACCTTGCTGTTTTTATATTTTTAGATTACAAAAACCTTTATCTACCATCCATATACCACTTGTATCACCATCTCTTCGCCGAACTAGTGCAACTATACAATTTACCATTGTATTGGGTGTGTTGGAGACACAAGAGACTCTTTGTTATTTGGTTGTAGGGTTGCTTGAGAGAGACCATCTTCATCCTACGCCTCCTACGGATTGATAAACCTTAGGCCATCCACTTGAGGGAAATTTGCTACTTTCCTACAAACCTCTGCACTTGGAGGCCCAACAACGTCTACAAGAAGAAGGTTGTGTAGTGGACATCAAGTTCTTTTCTGGCGCCGTTGCCAGGGAGATGAGTGCTTGAAGGTATATCTTTAGATGTTGCAATCGAGTCTTTTAGTTTCTTGTTTTATCACTAGTTCAAGTTATAAAAGAAAATTACAAAAAAAATGGAATTAAGTTTGCCTCATATGCTTCATCTTTTTAATATCTTTCGTGAGTATGATGGAAAGGAAAATTTTGCCAAAGTGTTAGAAGAAGAATGCATTAAAATGTTTGGCACTAAATCTTTGAATGATGAGCAAGATTGCAATGTTGTTAGTATGAACTCCTTGAATATCCATAGTACTAATGATGATTGCACTAGTTATGATGAAAATGTCTCCTATAAACATGTCAATTTTTGTGGAGTGCATTGGGTTTGTAAGTACACACCAAATAGGGAAGATAGATATTGCAAGAGACATAAGTACTTAGAAACTAAATTGTTGCAAGAAAGGCTAGATGATTGTGCTGAAAATTTAAATTTTCTTGGCCGTACTTGTGGACTTTGCAATGAACACGGTCATGTAGCTATCTGGTGCAGATTGTTTCATGATCTAATCGTGTCCAAAAATTGTGATGACATGATTTCCCTTGCACATTATAATGAACTCAGATTGCTTATGGGTTACGAAGAAATGAAACATATAACTAAGCATCTTCTAGAATTTGCCCATTATAAACTTCTTGGTTTTGATCTAGAGGAAATTTATATGTATTGTGCGGTGAATTGTATTGAAAATCCTTATATTGCCAACTACATAAAGAAAAGAAAACAAATAGAAGATGAAGAGAATACTAATGAAAGGGAAGAGACTTCCCAATATCCTCCTATTATTTCTTATGATGAATCAGGTAACGAGGAGGAGCCTCATATTGAACCAATCTCATTAATAAGGAGCTCCAAAAATAGGATTGAACCCACACATGATGTGGTGAAGAAGAAGAAAAGAAAAAGGAAGAGAGGTAAAAATTTATTTCCCCCAAATAATGCTGCTCCTATTACTATTGTGCCTCATGAAAATGTAATTGTGGAAGATAATGATACTTCTTATGATCTTGAAAATCTTTTTGGCACTTGCTTGAAAGAATATGATAATTGCTATACTATTGGTGCTATCCATACTTTAATGATGAGAGTGATTATGCTTATGATATGAAAAGGCCCAAGCTTGGGGATGCTATGTTTGATGAAGATGATGTTTTTGAGAATATATTTGCTGCAATTAATGTTTGTCCCAAGCTTGGGGATGCTATGTTTAATGAAGATGATATTTTTAGTCTCCCAAGTTTTGATATGCAAATTTATAATGATGATAGCATGCCTGCTACTTATGATGATTATTGTGATGATACTTATGCTATAAAAAGTAGTGATTATATTTATAAAACTTGTCATGATTATGATTACCCCTTTTCTGAACATTACTCTTTTAATGTGGAAACAATTTATAGTATTCGAGTCTCTTATGATACTCCCACTATTCCGAATGAGAAGAATTTTGCTTATGTGGAGAGTAATAAAAATTCTATGCTTATGCATCATGAAAATAATTCTTTAGGTGCTGGTTATATTGTTGAATTCATTCATGATGCTACTGAAAATTATTATGAGGGAGGAATATATGCTTGTAGGGATTGCAATAATATCAAGTTTCCTCTCTATGTGCTTAAAGTTTTGAAGTTATGCTTGTTTTACCTCCCTATGCTAGTTGATTATTGTTCCCACAAGTTGTTTGCTCACAAAATACCTATGCATAGGAAGTGTATTAGGATTAAATGTGCTAGTCATATTCTTCATGATGCTCTCTTTATGTTTCAATTATTATCTTTTATGTAAGCATCATTGAAATCATCATGCCTAGCTAGGGGCGTTAAACGATAGCGCTTGTTGGGAGGCAACCCAATTTTATTTTTGAACCTTGCTTTTCGCTCATGTTTAGTAATAAATAATTAATCTAGCCTCTGTTTATATGTAGTTTTATACTTTTAATTAGTGTTTGTTCCAAGTAGAACCTTTGGGAAGACTTGGGGAAAGTCTTTGCGATCATGCTGTAAAAAACAGAAACTTTAGCACTCACGAGAATTGCTGCCATTTTTATTTGGAGAGTGCTATTTAGTTAATTCTTTTTGAAGATCATTAATAGATAAATTCCTAACGTCCAGAAATTTATTTTAGGATTTTTGGGGTTCCAGAAGTTTGCGTTAGTTACAGATTACTACAGACTGTTCTGTTTTTGACAGATACCAATTTTCGTGTGTTGTTTGCTTATTTTAATGAATCTATGAGTAGTATCAGAGGGTATGAACCATAGATGAGTTGTAATACAGTAGATATTACACCAATATAAATAAATAATTATTTCATTACAGTATCTTGAAGTGGTGTTTTCTTTTCTTTCGCTAACGGAGCTCACGAGTTTTCTACTTTAAGTTTTGTGTTGTGAAGTTTTCAAGTTTTGGGTAAAGATTTGATGGATTATGGAACAAGGAGTGGCAAGAGCCTAAGCTTGGGGATGCCCAAGACACCCCAAGGCAATATTCAAGGACAACCAAGAGCCTAAGCTTGGGGATGCCCCGGAAGGCATCCCCTCTTTCGTCTTCGTTCATCGGTAACTTTACTTGGAGCTATATTTTTACTTACCACATGATATGTGTTTTGCTTGGAGAGTCATTTTATTTTATTTAGTTTTTCTTGCTGTTTGAATAAAATACCAAGATCTGAAATTATTAAATGTTAGAGATTCTTCACATAGTTGCATAATTATTCGACTACTCATTGAGCTTCAGTTATATCTTTTGGAGTAATTTGTCATTTGCTCTAGTACTTCACTTATATCCTTTTAGAGCACGGTGGTGGTTTTATTTTATAGAAATAGATGATCTCTCATGCTTCACTTATATTATTTTGAGAGTCCTTTAGAACAGCATGGTAGTTTGCTTTGGTTATGAAACTAGTCCTAATATGATGGCATCCAATATGGATATAATAAAAACTTTCATATAAGTGCATTGAATACTAAGAGAAGTTTGATACTTGATGATTGTTTTGAGATATGGAGATAGTGATATCAAAGTTGTGCTAGTTGGGTAGTTGTGAATTTGAGGAATACTTGTGTTGAAGTTTGCAAGTCCCGTAACATGCACGCGTATGGTAACCGTTGTGTAACAAATTTCAAACATGAGGTGTTATTTGATTGTCTTCCTTATGAGTGGCGGTCGGGGATGAGCGATGGTCTTTTCCTACCAATCTATCCCCCTAGGAGCATGCGCGTAATACTTGGTTTTTGATGAATTGTAGATTTTTGCAATAAGTATGTGAGTTCTTTATGACTAATGTTGAGTCCATGGATTATACGCACTCTTACCCTTCCATCATTGCTAGCCTCTTCGGTACCGTGCATTGCCCTTTCTCACATTGAGAGTATGTGCAAACTTCGCCAGTGGATCCAAACCCCGTGATATGATACGCTCTTTCACACATAAACCTCCTTATATCTTCCTCAAAACAGCCACCATACCTACCTATTATGGCATTTCCATAGACATTCCGAGATGTATTGCCATGCAACTTTCCACCATTCCGTTTATCATGACACGTTCATCATTGTCATATTGCTTAGCATGATCATGTAGTTGACATAGTATTTGTGGAAAAGCCACCATTCATAATTATTTCATACATGTCACTCTTGGTTCATTGCATATCCTGGTACACCGCCGGAGGCATTCATATAGAGTCATACTTTGATCTAGTATCGAGTTGTAATAATTGAGTTGGAAATAAATAGAAGTGTGATGATCATCATTTTCTAGAGCATTGTCCCAAGTGAGGAATAAAAAAAGAGAGAGAAAGGCCATAAAAAAGAGAAGGCCCAAAAAAATATGAGAGAAAAAGAGAGAAGGGACAATGCTACTATCCTTTGCCACACTTGTGCTTCAAAGTAGCACCATAATCCTCATGATAGAGAGTCTCTTGTTTTGTCACTTTCATATACTAGTGGGAATTTTTCATTATAGAACTTGGCTTGTATATTCCAACAATGGACCTCCTCAAGTGCCCTAGGTCTTCGTGAGCAAGCAAGTTGGATGCACACCCACTCAGTTTCTTTTGTTGAGCTTTCATACATTTATAGCTCTAGTGCATCCGTTGCATGGCAATCCCTACTCCTTGCATTGACATCAATTGATGGGCATCTCCCTAGCCCATTGATTAGCCGCGTCGATGTGAGACTTTCTCCTTTTTGTCTTCTCCACATAACCCCCTCATTATATTCTATTCCACCCATAGTGCTATATCCATGGCTCACGCTCATGTATTGCGTGAAATACATGATGAATATGCTTGGTAGCATTCCACATCAAAAATTCTCTTTTTATCATTTACCTACTTGAGGACGAGCAGGAATTAAGCTTGGGGATGCTGATACGTCTCCAACGTATCTATAATTTTTTATTGTTCCATGCTATTATATTATCAACCTTGGATGTTTTATATGCATTTATATGCTATTTTATATGATTCTTGGGACTAACCTATTAACCTAGAGCCCAATGCCAGTTTCTGTTTTTTCCTTGTTTTAGGGTTTCGAAGAAAAGGAATATCAAACGGAGTCCAAACGGAATGAAACCTTCGGAAAAGTTATTTTTGGAAAGAAAGCAATACAGGAGACTTGGAGTGCACGTCAGCGGATCAACGAGGAAGCCACGAGGCAGGGGGGCGCGCCCACCCCCCTGGGCACGCCCTCCACCCTCGTGGGCCCCTCGTGGCTCCCCTGATGTATTTCTTCTGCCTATATATATATATCCATATACCCTAAAACTGTCGGGAAGGACAATAGATCGGGAGTTCCGCCGCCAGAAGCCTCCGTAGCCACCGAAAACCAATCTTGACCCGTTCTGGCACCCTGCCGGAGGGGGAAATCCCTCTCCGGTGGCCATCTTCATCATCTCGGTGCTCTCCATGATGAGGAGGGAGTAGTTCTCCCTCAGGGCTGAGGGTATGTACCAGTAGCTATGTGTTTGATCTCTCTCTCTCTCTCGTGTTCTTGAGGTGGTACGATCTTGATATATCGCGAGCTTTGCTATTATAGTTGGATCTTATGATGTTTTCTCCCCCCTCTACTCTCTTGTAATGGATTGAGTTTTCCCTTTGAAGTTATCTCATCGGATTGAGTCTTTAGTGACTTGAGAACACTTGATGTATGTCTTGCCGTGCGTATCTGTGGTGACAATGGGATATCACGTGATTCACTTGATGTATGTTTTGGTGATCAACTTGCGGGTTCCACCCATGAACCTATGCATGGGGGTTGGCACACGTTTTCTTCTTGATTCTCCGGTAGAAACTTTGGGGCACTCTTTGAGGTTCTATGTGTTGGTTGAATAGATGAATATGAGATTGTGTGATGCATATCGTATAATCATACCCACGGATACTTGAGGTGACATTGGAGTATCTAGGTGACATTAGGGTTTTGGTTGATTTGTGTCTTAAGGTGTTATTCTAGTACGACCTCTAGGGTTGTTTGTGACACTTATAGGAATAGCCCAATGGATTGATTGGAAAGAATAACTTTGAGGTGGTTTCGTACCCTACCATAATCTCTTCATTTGTTCTCCGCTATTAGTGAATTTGTAGTGACTCTTTGTTGCATGTTGAGGGATAGTTGTATGATCCAGTTATGTTATTATTGTTGAGAGAACTTGCACTAGTGAAAGTATGAACCCTAGGCCTTGTTTTAAAGCATTGCATTACCGTTTACGCTCACTTTTATCATTAGTTACCTTGCTGTTTTTATATTTTCAGATTACAAAAACCTTTATCTACCATCCATATACCACTTGTATCACCATCTCTTCGCCAAACTAGTGCACCTATACAATTTACCATTGTATTGGGTGTGTTGGGGACACAAGAGACTCTTTGTTATTTGGTTGCAGGGTTGCTTGGGAGAGACCATATTCATCCTACGCCTCCTACGGATTGATAAATCTTAGGTCATCCAGTTGAGGGAAATTTTCTACTGTCCTACAAACCTGTGCACTTGGAGGCCTAACAACGTCTACAAGAAGGAGGTTGTGTAGTAGACATCAGGAGGTGAAGACTGCTTTTGTCAGGATAAGCTGTACTAGTTGTCCCCTTTCAAATTGGCCGTTGTTGGCTCCCTTCCCGCTCAATATTTGGGGAGAGGACCATGGCCTCTATAAATAGGACTAGCCACCTCAGTAGGGAGAAGGAGGAAGAAGGCAAGCAAGCAAGGGAAACAAGCCTAAGCTGACCGATTCCTCACACACACAAGTTCGCCAAGCACAAGAACACCTCAAACTCAGGAGGCTGTTCTTCCCTTTGTACTGTTCATCATCAGCCCAAGAGGCAATCCACCACCATCACCACATTGGAGTAGGGTATTACACCAGAACGGTGGCCCGAACCAGTATAAATCTTGTGTCCCTTGTGTTGTTAGTTCGTCGAGTTAGTTTGTAAGATCTTAGCTGAACTAGGACGCGGATCGGTAGGGGGGAGATCTTCGCGCGCACCCTAGAGTTCGAACCTTAACGGTTTTGCCGGAACCCATGATCCGACATTTGGCACGCCAGGTAGGGGTGCACCGGAGTCTTTCTTCTGTCGATTCGCGCTCCACCATCTCCACGCCTGCTCCCCCATGGTGGGCGCCCCTCCAGCTGGATCTACCGGTGCCCACAGTAGCGCTCGGGGGCTCCAAGCCCTTGCCCCCGCCTTGCGGCAGGTGCAGTGGCCACCCAAGTTCAAGCCAGAGATGTCGTCGCGCTACGACGGTGCGGCGGACCCATCGGCTTTCCTGCTGGTGTACGAGGAGGCCGTTCTGGAAGCCGGGGTGACGGCAAGATCATGGCCAACTGGTCCCCAATGGCCCTTGTGACACGCCGCGCGCCTGGCTCCTCCATTTGCCGGAGTCTTCTGTCGCCATCTGGGAGGAGCTGCGCAACCTCTTCATCACTCGCTTCATGGAACCGGCGGCCCCCATCGTCACAGCTCTTCTCGGCGGTTCGCAAGCACCACCCTCAGATCGGCATGTCAAGCCGTACCTTCGCCAGATCGGCGCCGCTTCCAAGTGCCCGGGGGCTCCTCCTAGCTGGGCCGCGCCTAAGGCCAACCTCACCTTCAACTCAGAGGATCATCCCGCCTCCACCCTCGGCTCGGGTGCTCTCCCGATGCTATGCGCGCCCACCATCTGCCACGTATCCATCACCAAGACGCTCGTCGATGGCGGTGCCGACCTCAATGTGCTCTCCGTCGAAGCCTTCAGCCTCCTTCACGTACCGTTCGAATGGCTCCACCCCAGCAAGCCCTTCTCGGGGGTTGGCGGAGGCTCCGCCCGCTCCCTGGGGCAGATCCGCCTCCCCGTGACCTTCGACACGCGCGACAACTACCGCACCGAGCTCATCGACTTCAACATTGCCCGCATTGGCCTCCCGTACAACGCCATCCTCGGGTACCCAGCTCTGGCCCAGTTCATGGCAGCAACCCATCCTGCTTACAACCTCATGAAGATGTCGGGGAGCGAAGGTGTCCTCACCATCATGGGGGATTCCAAGGAGGCCCCGGCGGCGCTCAAGCTTGCCCTCAAGGCCTCCGCGACAGCACGACCCGCCGATGCGGATACCTCCAAGGCCAAGGGAGACGCACCAACCAAGAAGAAGCAGTTCTTGACTCAGGGCAAGGCAGAAACCAAGCAAGTGTCGGTCGAGGAGGATGGGTCCTCAGGGGCAACCTTTACCATAGGCGTCAACCTTGAGGCTGGTCAGGAGGAGGCGCTAGTGAAGTTCCTGCGTGCAAACAAGGGAGTGTTCGCCTGGGAGCCCGATCAACTGGTAGGGGTCCCAAGAGAGGTAATAGAGCACCACCTGAAGGTGTGCCCCAACGTACGGCCCGTGAAGCCGAAGGCGAGGCGGCAGTCCACGAAGAAGCAAGCTTTCATCATCTAAGAAACCCGCAAGTTGGAGGCTGCGAGTGTCATTCGCGAGGTTCGGTACCCCGAGTGGCTGGCAAACCCCATCATCGTCCCCAAGAAAGGTGGGAAGGAGCGGATGTGCGTCGACTTCACCAACCTCAACAAGGTCTGCCCCCAAGATCCGTTCCCGCTTCCACGCATCGACCAAATTGTTGACTCCACCGCCGAGTGCGACTTGCTATGCTTCCTGGATGCGTTCTCAAGATATCACCAGATCAAGATGGCGGTAGAAGATGTGAAGAAGACAGCCTTCCTTACCCCGTGTGGGTATACTGCTACACTTGCATGTTGTTCGGGCTGCGCAACGCGGGCCCAACCTTCCAGCGGCTCATACACATCACCTTAGGGCGGCAGCTTGGGAGAAATGCTGAAGCCTACGTGGATGACATCGTGGTGATGTCTCGGGAGGCGGGGACCTTGATCCAAGACCTGGAGGAGACCTTTGAAAGCCTTCGCCAGGTGGACTTGCAGCTCAAACCGGAGAAATGCGTGTTTGGCGTCCCTTCCGGCAAGCTGCTGGGTTTCCTGGTGTCCCACAGGGGGATCGAGGTCAACCCAGAGAAGGTCAAGGCCATTGAAGACATGAGTCCATCACAAACCCTCAAGGAAATGCAGAAGTTGGCTGGTGTAATATCCCAAAATTCTAAATTTTGGAATGTTATAATAAATAGATAGATTTGATTGATTGTTTGATTGATTGTGTGAAATTGAGTGAAATTCGAAACCTTTTTGAAAGTTAAATGATAGGGAATAAAAGGACTTTCCCAAACTTTCATTTTGCATTCGTGATCTCCGTGAATTCAAATTCTTTTCACCACGAAACCCTGGAGAGAAGATGACATGACTTCTTCCATTTATTTAAATGACAAGGGGTGTTGAAAATATTTGAATTTCATTTGGAAAATATTTCCAATTCTGAAACTTTATGCAACTCAATGATTTTCACGAGAGGAGATAAAATGACTTCTTAAAATTATATGAAATATGAGTTGGGAGTTTCAAAGGATCAAATTCAAAGTCTTTTGGAATTATTTTTCAATTGGAGTTATTTGGATTTTATTCAAATCATTTTTCTCCAAAAATAAAATACATGGAAAATAGGGTAACATGATTTCCTACAACAGAAAATTGGAGAGAAATAAATTTGATTTCATTTTGGTATTTTTAAAATGATTTTGTTGGATCTTATTAGAGCAGGAGCACTATTGGAATTATTAGAATTTGCGCGTATTTTATTTTAATGCTAGAAAAATGTTCATGTCATAGCAAATATTTTTCTGAAAATTTTGATATATAATATGCCTATATATAATTTTTATTTTATTTTGTTATTCGGTTTTCCTTCTGTTTTTTATTAAGAAAAACTGTACGTGCGGCCCGTATTTATTTATCGCCTACATGCGCAGTATAGTAGCTTCTGGCGTCCCATTATTTTTTTCTCTCTTAAATAGGCCAGGCCCAGCCAGCCTTTTTTTTTTCTTAGGCCGAATTTTGTAAAAAAAATAAAACTGCAGCCGCAGCGTGCACGCGGCCGGCCGAAGGCCTTTAGGCCCATGCGAGCCGCTCACCTCTTTTCATCTCTGCTTCGTATTTTTTTGTCTATGTTTAGTCCCACATTGCCTAGCCTTCGACCTTTAAGCCTCTTTTCCACCAATAAATATATACCCGTAGAGCCTCCAAAAATCATCCGATTCGGGTTAAATCAATATTTTGGTTTGGCTAGATTCATTTAAGAAAAATATATTTCTCCTCTTCGGCGCGACTTCTAGAAATTTTCTCTTCTCTCCAAAGTCATCTTTTCTCTGCCTTATAAATATATCTTTCTTTGTTTTTTTCTTATATTTTCATAGTTTATTATTTTTAGACTAATACGACAAAATAATTAGATTATCAATTAGTCTACGTATTTATACATTTGACCCTAGCCCGTAGCTATTTTTTCTTCCGTAAAACAGCTTGGCCCTGATTTTTCAAATAGCCATAACTTTTTACTCGTTTGTCCAAATCCAACGAAACCAACGCCCACTTCTTCGTTATGATCCCCTCTATCCATTAATCCAACTCAAACATGTTTTTGAGAAGTTTAAAATTTGAATTATATCAGATTTAGATTCAAACTTCGTTTGATCATAACTTGAGTTTCGTAGCTCCGTTTGAGTTGATTCTTTTTGCAAATCGAAGCTCTTGACCTAAACTTTCTGATAAGGCCAAATTCATATAATTTTGGTACTTTAAAAATTGTTTTATGTTGAGAGAGTTATTTGCTTGGTTTTGGTGTTTTCTGAACCGTCTTCTTCGTTCTTTCCGATCTTTGAGTGATTGCTTATGTGTGGTTACTATTGCTTGCTTACAATAGATTGACCGGAGTGTGACGAGTAGAACTATCAAGAGTTATGAGTGCGAATCATCTTCATCAACATTGCAGGCAAGTTCACACTTTGATCATATCCCTTTCATACACAGTTTTTATGCATTAGTTTCACCCTCAAACATTGCATGAGTAGGATTGATAACATGTGGGTATTGGGAAGTAGTTGATGAGGTAGGAACCTATTGCCCTGCATTCAAACCTTGGGAGTTACTATTACGTTATGCTTATATTGCCATGCTATGCTCGTAGACGTGGATTGGGTTTGAGAGTATTTCATGATAGATGTGAGATTGTTAATTAATGGTTTACTTAAGGTGGCAACTTTAACACACATCTGGGTGGATTGAGGCACCTGGGTATTTCTGCGATTGCCTGTCTAGACACCTGGGTATTCTAGGATTGCCTGTTTTTTATGGACCGCCACCCAGGCTTAAAGGGATCATGAGATTATTCATACTAGAAACTTCCGTGTGCAGCCACAAGCTATTATGGGCTCTAGCATAGTTGATTAAGTCGTGTGAACTCTTACAGTGGTAGACTAGCAGATGTAGGGGTTGTAGGTGGTACGGTCTACCCATCGTAAGGTGTGAACGCTTCTGAAAGACTATGTCTCGGTCATCCGTTTTTCAAACACCATGTAGTGCGAGAAATCCAACGGAGGAGATTGAGTCTTGTGGGGAAAAGTGCGCAAACCTCTGCAGAGTGTATAAACTAATCATGATTAGCCGTGTCCCCGGTTATGGACGTTTTGAGTATCTAGTACTTAGATTATCATGTGAATCTCATCATGTGACTTTAAATAATTTTGTTGGGTTTAATGATGTTACTTAATTGGGATTGAGAATGCTGTCAACCATTCTCAATGATTAACAACCACCATGATAGTTAAATAAAATTTATTCCTTTGTAGTAGGGAAAAATTGGCTTTTCGCAAAAATCTTATAACCATAGAGCTTTTCCACCAGCCAAATATGCATCTAGTGATAGCCTTTATTCATCATTCTCTATGGTGTGAATTTGCCAGTACATTCAATATACTGACCCTTTGTGGCTGCAACGTCTCATGTTGCAGGAATCTTACGACGAGTAAGTTATACGTTAGGGTTACGATTTCTACACTCAACTTTGCCGTTGGTGTTGATGGGAATCCAGAACCTTGTTGTTACTTCCACTATTTGGATTGAGGTAATAGTATTTACGTTACTTTTTACATGTGATTTACCTCTGTTGTAAATCCTCGAGTACTGTGTGTGTCAGCATACCGATCCAGGAATGACACTTAAGCACAGAGACTTGATCCATTCGGGTCGGGTCGCTACAAGATGGTATCAGAGCACATGTTGACAGTAGGACGTGACCCTAGAAACTGGCAAGCCCATAGCAAAAAAAATTCTCTACAACTTTCCATTTGAAAAAGATCTTTTACCTCTCTTCTCTTCTGAGCTTATTCAAAAATTCCCTTTAGTGAGACCATACCCCTTTCCCCTTTTGACCACACGAAGATTTGATTGATGAGACCACTCCAAGAAGTACAAGATATCGGACAACTAAGACCACTTCGGAATGAAGAGTATTTTTCGTGCATCTGAATAATGGAAACTACAACGGTTGAATACCGAAGACAAGTAGAATTTGAAGGCTCTGAAGAATTCGCCCTATAGTGAGTCGTATTACAATTCACTGGCCGTCGTTTTACAACGTCGTGACTGGGAAAACCCTGGCGTTACCCAACTTAATCGCCTTGCAGCACATCCCCCGGAGAAAGACTGAAACAAGGAGCATGAGAACTCGAAGTTTTGTCAAAGAAAACCCTAAGGCAGGAGATATCAACTATGGAATGATAGCTCATGGGAATGACAAGAGCAGAAACACGGTTATCCGTGATGTCATCGCCCGCTGATGCTATTGTCACCGTGCTAAGTTACGGATGCATTTCTTCAGAATGGATTTGATGGAAGAAGGCTGATGGAGCACCTATTAGTAAGATGAAGTTTTAACCTTAGCCGGTGTATCACCAGGATCTGGAGTAGTACATCAAGAAGTTTAAGGTGGAGCTCCATGAAGCCGTATTAGACAAGGAAGCATTTCGTGAAGAACTTAGGAACCAAAAGATGAAAGTAGCCAAGCTAGAGGAGCTACAACCTCGAGATACCGGAGATTTGTCAGGAACTGAAGGACAGTATGACCATGGTTCATGTGAAGGATGTTGAAACCAGAAGTTTGGAACGCAACTCTAGAATATTAAAGGACGTCACGAGAGACTTCGCGTCAATAGAGTTGATCTGGCAAAAGAACTTGAGAAAGACAAGCATGATCGGAAGAAGCCATTGGAGGCATGAACATGGCTTGAAGAGTTTGGAGACGTTGAAGATTTATTGACCTTTAGAAGACCAAACCCCTGTTATACACCTACGTTAGATGCGACGTTTGTGAGCTGTCATTTGTTTGATGTTTTTCCCGACGACCACAAATAAAATTTGTCTTTTCAAAACTTTTGTTTGTATTGTGTGTATCCCTCTCCCTCTCTCTTATCTTACCCCAAACCCACATGGACCCAATAGAGGATGAATGGAGATGAGCTTGTATTTTCTGGACCGATGAGTCAGTTGGAGACAGACCGATGGATTCAGAACATGGAGGATCACATGGAGAATAACCCTATAGTCGGAAAGGATATGAACTAGCATGCTCTTCAGTGCTTTGAAAGAGGTGCTGCTACTTGGTGGAGGATGTACCAAACCATCAATGGATGGCAAGGAGTAACCACTTGGAAAGAATTTAAGTTGACTCTGCCAAAGTCTCGGCTTGTGTCCCAGAAGTTGAAGCCTTATGGAAAGGATATGAAGAAACCTTGTGCATGCAAGATTTGTGGAGAAATAGGACACACCCATAAAGAACACAAGGATGAATGCCCTAATTGTGAAGGAAGTCACCCAATTGAAGAGTGCCCAATTAGGCAGATTACTTGTTTCTTGTGTGAAGGGACTACCCACTATCCTGCTCAGTGTCACATTTACCCCATGGTACAATGAACCATCCAGCAGAAGAAAGAAGTAATGAAAGGAGCCCTCATGGAAATTTTAGAAGAAGCTATGATGAAGGAAGAGATGGAGGACACACCTAAAGAAGACCCGAGTAAACCCTGCACTAAGTCTTGCTATTCATGTGGAGAAGAAGGACACATCTCCCAAAATTGTTTGAATGGGGATCTAGTAGAATTCCCGACAGAGGAAGTAGAATATGACCCACAGGAAATAGAAGCCCTGATTGGAATGGAAAAGTCCAGAAAGAGAAATCGATTGGAGCCCAGGAGGGACCTGAGTCATATCACCTGTTACAGGTGCAAGGAGTCAGGGCACTACCTCAACAGTTGCCCAAAAAGGAAACCTCGATACTTGTCAGAAGTAATATGTTTTAGTTGTAATGGAGCATGACACTTTGCCAGAGAATGCCCCAAGGAGAAGGAAACTTGTGCTAGATAGTTGAGCTTGCAACAAAAGAAATGGAGTATTAGAAGTGAGAACATTTTGTTTTATATCGAGGTGTTGAGTTGAGATTGTAATCAATTGAGAGTGAATAAAGTTAGCATCATTGGTACTGATATGGATTTTATGAGTTGTTACTCTATGAAGAAGAATTTTGGCCATTCCGAGGATATGAAAAATATGGTCTATGGAAGATTTGTGCATTTTAAGGGTGGTAGTACCCTGTAAGAACCGTTGACCCCTGGAAAAGATAAGGATACTCCATTGAGTGGATTTCGGACAAAATGAATATGAGTTTTGTCTCGATATGTGTGATGACCCAAGAGTATGTGGGATGAAGTTGGAGACCGTCAGTTGTTGGACGAAATGTGATCAAGGAGTCAGAAGAGAATGTTAAGTTGATTCGAGATAGACAGAAGGTAGCTCAGTCCAGGCAGAAGAGTTATGCAGACTAAAAAAACGCAAGGAGGTAGTCTATGAAATTGGAGACAGAGCATGTCTTCATGTGACCCCTCTGCGAGGAGTTAAACGATTTGTAGTTAAGGGAAAGTTAGCCCCGAGATTTGTAGGACCATACTGAGTTTTGGAGCGTATGGGAGAAGTGGCCAACAAGTTGGAGTCACCCGAAGGACTGTCAGGAGTTCAAGATGTGTTTCACGTTTCCCAGTTGAAGAAGTGCCATGCAGAGATGGCCAATATTCCCCTGTAAGGACGCTTGACCCTGGAAAGGATAATGATGCTCCACGAAGTGGAATATGGACTCCATAAGTATAAGGTTTTATCTCGGTATGTGGGATATCCCACGAGGATGAAGAGATAAATTACTATTGGATATAAAGGAGGTATGATGTCGGAAATATGGATCAATGGAAACTCCATGATGAGTCTGAGTAATCATGTCCTAGTTTGGTGCCAATAGAAGTAAGGAAGACAATACAATTGGATGGATTTAAGAATACCAGGAAGTTGGAAGATGGAATAATGATCAGTTGCCCGATGATAAGTTCAAGGACTACAAGTGATGAGATGGGCCATAACCCACAGGCCCCAGGACCTGCCAAGAAGCAAGCACATTCTTGCTGAAGGAAAAACCCCGGAGGAAGATACGACGTTTATCGGTAGACGATTTTATAGGAGTAACGCAAAACCTGAGAGTTGTGAAGGAACGATATATGTTTGTTTGGTTTGCAGAATCAATGGATTTATCCGAACCTTGGTTCGTCGACAAGAGAAATTCTGCAATGCTTGTGAGGATGACCGAGTGTTAGAATGCGAGACTCGCTAAACCATATACAAGGTAATGATTTGGGTGCGGGATGGATTGATCACCATACCGTCTTACTCTTATTGTTTGCCTTGATATATGGGATGGTAAATCTGAGTGGCTTACCTATAATAGGGAGACGACGATCAAAACCCTGTTTAAACCTTAGAATGGTATAAGAAATTTTTTCCCTTGTACAAGGTAGCTTTTGCCAACCGTAGGTTATACGGTGAGGATCAACCAGACCCATTTCCTGCAGAAGGAACCATAAATTGTTGACCACCATGAGATATCGATAGTTGTTTAGTTTTGGCGCCAGACCCGTCAGCTAAGAGGACCCAGTCACAGAAGAACCTTACCAAGATGAAAGACAGAAGAATTGAGGAAAAGGTTATGCCACTACCGAAAGAGCCCAGATAAGGAATTATCCTGAAGATCTGAGAAGACCGACACTGTTAACAATATGGATGAAGTATATGAGTTTTGATGGAACCGTAACCATGCTTCTAAGGGTGGTAGCACCCCAGACCCCGGAGACGATTGATGAAATTTTGAAGAGACCCCGAACCTAACCTATTTCTTTCTAGCCTCTTTGAATCTCGAGGACGAGATTCCTTTTAAGGGTGGTAGGTTTGTAACATCCCAAAATTCTAAATTTTGGAATGTTATAATAAATAGATAGATTTGATTGATTGTTTGATTGATTGTGTGAAATTGAATGAAATTCAAAACCTTTTTGAAAGTTAAATGAGAGGGAATAAAAGGACTTTCCCAAACTTTCATTTTGCATTCGTGATCTCCGTGAATTCAAATTCTTTTCACCACGAAACCCTGGAGAGAAGATGACATGACTTCTTCCATTTATTTAAATGACAAGGGGTGTTGAAAATATTTGAATTTCATTTGGAAAATATTTCCAATTCTGAAACTTTATGCAACTCAATGATTTTCACGAGAGGAGATAAAATGACTTGTTCAAATTATATGAAATATGAGTTGGGAGTTTCAAAGGATCAAATTCAAAGTCTTTTGGAATTATTTTTCAATTGGAGTTATTTAGATTTTATTCAAATCATTTTTCTCCAAAAATAAAATACATGGAAAATAGGGTAACATGATTCCCTACAATAGAAAATTGGAGAGAAATAAATTTGATTTCATTTTGGTATTTTTAAAATGATTTTGTTGGATCTTATTAGAGCAGGAGCACTGTTGGAATTATTAGAATTTGTGTGTATTTTATTTATTGCTAGAAAAATGTTCATTTCATAGAAAATATTGAAAATTTTGATATATAATATGCCTATATAAATTTTTTATTTTATTTTGTTATTCGGTTTTCCTTCTGTTCCTATTTAAAAAAAACTATACGTGCGGCCCATATTTATTTATCGCCTACATGCACAGTATAGTAGCTTCTGGCGCCCCATTGTTTTTTTCTCTTAAATAGGCCAGGCCCAGCCAGCCTTTTTATTTTTTATTTTTTTTCTTAGGCCGAATTTTGTAAAAAAAAAACTGCAGCCGCAGCGTGCACGCGGCCGGCCGAAGGCCTTTAGGCCCATGCGAGCCGCTCACCTCTTTTTATCTCTGTTTCATATTTTTTTGTCTACATTTAGTCCCACATTGCCTAGCCTTTGACTTTTAAGCCTCTTTTCCACCAATAAATATAGACCCATAGAGTCTCCAAAAATCATCCGATTCGTGTTAAATCAATATTTTGGTTTGACTAGATTCATTTAAGAAAAATATATTTTTCCTCTCCGGCGCGACTTCTAGAAATTTTCTCTTCTCTCCAAAGTCATCTTTTCTCTGCCTTACAAAGGTATTTTTCTTTGTTTTTTTTCTTATACTTCCATAGTTTATTATTTTTAGACTAATACGATAAAATAATTAGATTATCAATTAGTCTACGTATTTATACATTTGACCCTACCCGTAGCTATTTTTTCTTCCGTAAAATAGCTTGACCCTGATTTTTCAAATAGCCATAACTTTTTACTCGTTTGTCCAAATCCAACGAAACCAACGCCCACTTCTTTGTTATGATCCCCTCTATCCATTAATCCAACTCAAACATCCTTTTGAGAAGTTTAAAATTTGAATTAGATCAGATTTAGATTCAAACTTCTTTTGATCATAACTTGAGTTTCGTAGCTCCGTTTGAGTTGATTCTTTCTGCAAATCGAAGCTCTTGATCTAAACTTTCTGATAAGGCCAAATTCATATAATTTTGGTACTGTTAGAAATTGTTTTATGTTGCAAGAGTTATTTGCTTGGTTTTGGTGTTTTCTGAACCGTCTTCTTCGTTCTTTCCGATCTTTGAGTGATTCTTATGTGTGGTTACTATTGCTTGCTTACAATAGATTAACCGGAGTGTGACGAGTAGAACTATCAAGAGTTATGAGTGCGAATCATCTTCATCAACATTGTAGGCAAGTTCACACTTTGATCATATCCCTTTCATACCCAGTTTTTATGCATTAGTTTCACCCTCAAACATTGCATGAGTAGGATTGATAACATGTGGGTATTGGGAAGTAGTTGATGAGGTAGGAACCTATTGCCCTGCATTCAAACCTTGGGAGTTAATATTACGTTATGCTTATATTGCCATGCTATGCTCGTAGACGTGGATTGAGTTTGAGAGTATTTCATGATAGATGTGAGATTGTTAATTAATGGTTTACTTAAGGTGGCAACTTTAACACACATCTGGGTGGATTGAGGCACCTGGGTATTCCAGCGATTGCCTGTCTAGGCACCTGGGTATTCCAGGATTGCCTATTTTTTATGGACCGCCACCCAGGCTCAAAGGGATCATGAGATTATTCATACTAGAAACTTCCGTGTGCAGCCACAAGCTATTGTGGGCTCTAGCATAGTTGATTAAGTCGTGTGAACTCTTACAATGGTAGACTAGCAGATGTAGGGGTTGTAGGTGGTACGGTCTACCCATCGTAAGGTGCGAACGCTTCTGAAAGACTATGTCTCGGTCATCCATTTTTCAAACACCATGTAGTGCGAGAAATCCAACGGAGGAGATCGAGTCTTGTGGGGAAAAGTGCGCAAACCTCTGCAGAGAGTATAAACTAATCATGATTGGCCGTGTCCCCGGTTATGGACGTTTTGAGTATCTAGTACTTGGATTATCATGTGAATCTCATCATGTGACTTTAAATAATTTTGTTGGGTTTAATGATGTTACTTAATTGGGATTGAGAATGCTGTCAACCATTCTCAATGATTAACAACCACCATGATAGTTAAATAAAATTTATTCCTTTGTAGTAGGGAAAAATTGGCTTTTTGCAAAAACCTTATAACATAGAGCTTTTCCACCAGCCAAATATGCATGTAGTGATAGCCTTTATTCATCATTCTCTATGGTGTGAATTTGCCAGTACATTCAATGTACTGACCCTTTGTGGCTGCAACGTCTCATGTTGCAGGAATCTTACGACGAGTAAGTGATACGTTAGGGTTACGATTTCTACACTCAACTTTGCCATTGGTGTTGATGGGAGTCCACAACCTTGTTGTTACTTCCGCTATTTGGATTGAGGTAATAGTATTTACGTTACTTTTTACATGTGATTTACCTCTGTTATAAATCCTCAAGTACTGTGTGTGTCAGCATACCGATCCAGGGATGACACTTAAGCACAGAGACTTGATCCATTCGGGTCGGGTCGCTACAGCTGGTCGGGTGACTGCGTTGGGGCGCTTCATCTCCAAGCTGGGAGAGCGCGCCCTACCCTTCTTCAAGATAATGAAAAAGAAGGGGCCGTTCGAGTGGACCCTAGAGGCCGACCAAGTTTTTCAAGACCTCAGGAGATACCTGACCAGCCCTCCAGTGATGGTGGCGCCACGACCTCGCGAGCCCCTAGTGCTCTATCTCGCCGCCACCCCATACTCAGCCAGCGCGACTCTGGTGACGGTTCAGGAAGAACACCAAGCCAAGGGCGCATCATGACAGTCAGTTTTCAGCTTTCTCTACTAAGGTGTTTACCCGGATGAACCAGAAACACAATCGTAGTAGTTCTCCATTTACTACCCCGCCGATAGGACAGAACGTAAGGTAGTAAGCATAGGAGCCGGGCAACCCAACTATTAACCAAAGACATGATTCGGAGCCGATGCATATAATGCTAAATTCGGGGTGCCGAACTATACTGTAAAAAGTGTTCGGACTTTGTTGCCGTAGTATGGAGTCCAATGAAGCCCCTGGCGAATGAAAGTGTACCAAAGTGTACGGGTGCAATCGATAAGAATAGCGAAATAAAATGAAGTAGTAAGCCAGTGCCACATAGGTTGGGCCGCAACCTGTTTCCATTATAATTTGATTAATACGTCGAAGCGTATTTGTACAAATAGTGCGATAAGCAAAAGGGCTATTTAACATGTCGAGATCAAGGGGGGGGGGGTTGCGTGCGGGTCCTGAAAACAGGTAGAGTGATCGTCAAGAAGACCACCTAGAAATTCCCCCACACGTCTATGCTGCTTGCCACCTTGGTATATCCATCCTTCAAAAGGATCGGTGATCAGGCCGTCGTGAGGGGCCTGTGGAAAAGAAAAGGAAAAAGAAAAGAAAAGGGAAAGTATGTGTGTCTGGTGAAGGTCGAGTCGTATTATGGACCACAATCGAGTTATGCCTCCGTCTATGCCCATGGTATTTTGAGTGCGTAGTTATGTACACGCGGTACGTACACCACCATTTGGTCGGGACTGAGACGAAGACTGAATTGCTAGTCGAACTCCTAATGAGCTGGACTGTCAAGCTGCGGAGTAGTCTGGACTCGTTTGACAGTGTCCGGGAGCTTGGCCGCTGAATTAAAATTCTGCTTGATAAGGCCGCTATGTACTTCCGCTACCAGGGCCGCGGTGTGCTCCTTGGTACGGAGGGAGCTTTCAATGTTACCATTGATTGTTATGACACGACGTGGTCCGGCAATCTTGAGTTTAAGATAAGCATAGTGTGGAACCGCATTGAATCGAGCAAATGCAGTTCATCCGAGCAGTGCGTGATAGCCACTACGAAAGGGGACGATATCGAAGATCAAGTCTTCGCTTCGGAAGTTGTCTGGGGATCCGAAGACGACTTCCAATGTGATTGAGCCCGTGCAGCGGGACTCTACACTTAGTATTACTCCTTTAAAGATAGTTTTTGTGGGATTGATCCTTGATGGGTCGATGCCCATCTTGCAGACTGTATCCTGATAGAGTAGGTTGAGGCTGCTACCGTCGCCCATGAGGACTCGCGTGAGGTGGAATCCATCAATGATTGGGTCGAGGACCAGTGCGGCTGAACCGCCATGACGGATACTGGTCGGATGGTCCCTGCGATCGAAGGTGATCGGACAGGATGACCATGGGTTGAATTTGGGGCGACTGGCTCTATCGCGTAGACGTCCCTGAGCGCGCGTTTGCGCTCCCTCTTGGGGATATGGGTAACGTATATCATGCTCACCGTTTTAACCTGGGGGGGGGAAAACTTCTTCTGTCCCCCTGTGTTCGTCGGACGGGGCTCCTCGTCGTCGTCCTCACTTTGTGACCCCTTCTCCTTGTTCTCGGTATTTAACTTACCGGCCTGTTTAAAGACCCAACAGCTTCTGTTGGTATGATTGGCTGGTTTATCGGGGGTGTCGTGGATCTGACATGGACGATCGAGTATGCGGTATAAGCTAGATGAACCCTGATTATTTCTTTTAAATGGCTTCTTCCGCTGGCCGGACTTGGAGCCGCTGAATCCGGCATTGACTGTCGTGTCATTGGTATTGTCACCGTTGTTTCAACGCTTGTGTCTATTGCATTGAGGCTTGCCGTTGCTATTTCTGGCTTCAGAGGTGTCAGGTTCGCTTGCGTTATTATTGCTATGGGCAAGCCAACTATCTTCGCCCGCGCAAAATCGTGTCATAAGTGCCGTGAGGGCTGCCATGGACTTCGGTTTTTCTTGGCCGAGGTGTCGAGCGAGCCATTCGTCGTGGATGCTATGCTTAAAGGCCGCTACGGCTTCGTCATCCGGATAGTCGACGATCTGGTCCTTTTTAGTTAGGAACCTAGTCTAGAATTTCCTGGCTGACTCTCTGGGCTGTTGATTTATGTGACTTAAGTCATCAGCATCCGGAGGGCGGACGTATGTACCTTGGAATTTGTCGTGAAAGGCGTGTTCCAAGTCCTCCCAACTGCCAATGGAGTTTTCTGGCAGGCTGTTTAACCAATGCCGAGCTGGTCCCTTGAGTTTTAGCGGGAGGTATTTGATGGCATGAAGGTCATCGCTGTGGGCCATATGAATATGGAGAAGAAAGTCCTCAATCCATACCGCGGGGTTTGTTGTTCCATCGTATGATTCGATATTCACGGGTTTTAACCCTTCTAGGAATTCGTGCTCTATTACTTCATCAGTGAAGCAGAGGGGGTGTGCGGCGCCTCTACATCGGGCCAAGTCGCGACGTAGCTCGGATGGAGTCCGTCTGCGGTTTTCGGCCCGGACGTGGTTATGCTTGTCACGTTCGGCTAGATAGACATCGTCGCGCGTCGGGGCACGCCCCCATGATCTGTAGATCAATCTGGTCTGACCTGCTCTATTTTCCAGGTCCTTTCGCAGGTCATATGTATATCCCTTAGCTGTTGTGTCCCTACCTTTACGGCGAGGTAGTATAGGCTGGTGTTTGGCTTGAGTTGCTGTTTTGTCCCGGCCACGTGGTGGTCGGTTAGCCGCGTTACACGCTGATGGTACGGGCCCAAGTGCCTCGTCGTCAAATTGAGGTAGCAGTTTGCGCTTCGGGTAACTTTTGGTTCGGCGCTCGAGGCCGTATTCTTGGCTGCTAGGAGATTAGTCCACATGTCGTTGAGTAGGTCTTGATCAGCTTGAAGCTGCTGCCGCTTCTTTTTCAGGCTCCTTGCAGTGCCAATTAGCCGCGCTTAAAGCGCTCCTGCTCGAGGGGTTCCTCAGGCACGATAAAGTCTTCGTCGCCAAGGCTCACCTCATCCTCGGAGAGTGGAAGATAATTACTGTCCTCCGAGTCTTCGTTTACAGCCTGTTCATCAGGGCTAACTTTCCCATCTTCCCAATCGTCCAGTTCGGAGGTTGGCTCGACGGGGTCTTCTTGGTCTTCGGCGTCGTCCGGAGTATTGTTGTCTCTCATGCCGGTATCGCTGTCTTTTCCACAGCGTGATTTAGAGCGGCGCCACTGGCTTCGGCGCTTTGGCTGTATCTCAGGAGGTTATCCTCGACTGGATCTTTATTGTTATCGCCGTTACTCTCCTTGGGTGTATCCACCATGTACACGTCATACGAAGAGGTGGCCGTCCAGCGTCCGGTAACCGGCAGGTTTTCGGCCTGCTCTTCTCTGGCATCGTCTATACCGTCGATGTCTCCAGAGCCGTAATCGAGCATGTCAGTTAAGTCCTCGACAGTGGCTATGAAGTTGGTGATGGGTGGGACGTATAATTCCCTGCTCTCAACCCCTAGTATGGGATGGGCGTAGTTCGGACATTGCTCCTCTGTAATGACGAGGGATTGCATCAAGTCCAGAGCCTCGCTTTAAGGCGAGGTTTGGCCAGGGAGAAGAGAGTCCGTGGAGTACGGCGGAAGGAGCCTCCTTGGCCGAGCTCACATGATGCTGACTCCAAGGGTTCGGAGCCAGTGTCCGGAGAAGAGTCTGGCTTCATGATGGCTGCCAACGAAACTACTTCCTCCGGCTCTCCTGTACTAGACTTAGTGGCCGCAGATAGTCCGGCAGGCTCAAGAATCCCGTCTTCAGACCTTGCGATGCGCTCCGGATCTAAGGCCAGAGCGGAGGTTGGGGTCATGAACCTTTGGAAGATCAAGTCTCCTCGGATATCAGCGACATAGTCCAGATTTCCAAAACTAACCTGGTGACCTGGGCGTAGCTGTCGATCTGCTCTAAATGGCCAAGGGAGTTTCTCCGCAGTGCGAAGCCGCCGAATACGAAGATCTGGCCGGGGAGAAAAACCTCCCCTAGGGCGGCATGGTTGTAGATGACTAATGGAGCCATCGAACCTTTCGATGACGACATAGAGGAACTCTAAATGAAAGAACCAATGTTGGTGTCAAAACCGGCGGATCTCGGCTAGGGGGTCCCGAACCGTGCGTCTAAGGTCGATGGTTGATAACCCACAAGTATAGGGGATCGCAACAGTTTTCGAGGGTAGAGTATTCAACCCAAATTTATTGATTCGACACAAGGGGAGTCAAAGAATATTCTCAAGTATTAGCAGCTGAGTTGTCAATTCAACCACACCTGGAAACTTAGTATCTGCATCAAAGTGTTTAGTAGCAAAGTAATATGATAGTAGTGGTAACGGTAGCAAAAGGTAACGATAGCAAAAGCAATGTTTTGGTATTTTGTAGTGATGATAGCAATAGCAACTGAAAAGTAAATAAGCGAAGAACAATATATGGAAAGCTCGTAGGAATGGATCGGTGATGGAGAATTATGCCGGATGCGGTTCATCATGTAACAATCATAACCTAGGGTGACACAGAACTAGCTCCAGTTCATCAATGTAATGTAGGCATGTATTCCGAATATAGTCATACGTGCTTATGGAAAAGAACTTGCATGACATCTTTTGTCCTACCCTCCCATGGCAGTGGGGTCCTAACAAAAACTAAGGGATATTAAGGCCTCCTTTTAATAGAGTACCGGACCAAAGCATTAACACATAGTGAATACATGAACTCCTCAAACTACGGTCATCACCGGTAAGTATCATGATTATTGTCACTTCAAGGTTAACGGATCATAACACATAATAGGTGACTATAGACTTGCAAGATAGGATCAAGAACTCTCATATATTGATGAAAACATAATAGGTTCAGATCTGGAATCATGGCACTCGGGCCCTAGTGACAAGCATTAAGCATAGAAAAGTCATAGCAACATCAATCTCAGAACATAGTGGATACTAGGGATCAAACCCTAACAAAACTAACTCGATTACATGATAGATCTCATCCAACCCATCACTGTCCAGCAAGCCTATGATGGAATTACTTACGCACGGCGGTGAGCATCATGAAATTGGTGATGGAGGATGGTTGATGATGACGATGGTGACGGATTCCCCTCTCCGGAGCCCCGAACGGACTCCAGATCAGCCCTCCCGAGAGGTTTTAGGGCTTGGCGGTGGCTCCATATCGTAGAACGCGATGAATCCTTCTCTCTGATATTTTTCTCCCCAAAACCAAATATATAGAATTGGAGTTGAGGTCGGAGGAGCTCCAGGGGGGCCACGAGGTAGGGGGGCGCGCCCCCACCCTCGTGAACAGGTGGTGGCCCCCCTGGCCTTCATCTTTTGCAAGGATTTTTTATTATTTCCGAAAAGTTGTTCCGTGAAGTTTCAGGTCATTCCGAGAACTTTTGTTTCTGCACATAAATAACACCATAGCAATTCTGCTGAAAACAACGCCAGTCCGGGTTAGTTCCATTCAAATCATGCAAGTTAGAGTCCAAAATAAGGGCAAAAGTGTTTGAAAAAGTAGATACGACGAAGACGTATCAACTCCCCCAAGCTTAAACCTTTGCTTGTCCTCAAGCCATTTAGTTGATAAACTGAAAGTGATAAAGAAAAACTTTTACAAACTCTGTCTGCTCTTGTTGTTGTAAATATGTAAACCCAGCATTCAAGTTTTCAGCAAAGATTAGGACTAACCACATTCACAATAACGCTTAGGTCTCAAGTTTACTCATATCAATGGCATAATCAACTAGCGAGCAATAACAATAAATCTCGGATGACAACACTTTCTCAAAACAATCATAATATGATATAACAAGATGGCATCTCGCTAGCCCTTTCGGAGACCGCAAAACATAAATGCAGAGCACCTTTAAAGATCAAGGACTGACTAGACATTGTAATTCATGGTAAAAGAGATCCAGTCAAGTCATACTCATGTAAACTAACAGTAATGAATGCAAATGACAGCAGTGCTCTCCAACTGGTGCTTTTTAATAAGAAGATGATGACTCAACATGAAAGTAAATAGATAGGCCCTTCGCAGAGGGAAGAAGGGATTTGTAGAGGTGCCAGAGGTCGGTTTTGAAATAGAGATGAATAATATTTTGAGCGGTATACTTTCATTGTCAACATAACAACCAAGAGATGGCAATATCTTCCATGCTACACACATTATAGGTGGTTCCCAAACAGAATGGTAAAGTTTATACTCCCCCTTCCACCAACAAGCATCAATCCATGGCTTGCTCGAAACAACGAGTGCCTCCAACTAACACGAGTCCCAGGGGGAGTTTTGTTTGCAATTATTTTGATTTGATTTGCATAAAGCATGGGACTGGGCATCCCGGTGACCAGCCACTTTCTCATGAGTGAGGAGCGGAGTCCACTCCTCTTGAGAATAACCCGCCTAACATGGAAGATACGGACAACCCTAGTTGATACATGAGCTATTCGAGCATACAAAACAAGATATTTATTTGAAGGTTTAGAGTTTGGCACATACAAATTTACTTGGAATGGCAGGTAGATACCGTATATAGGTAGGTATGGTGGACTCATATGGTATAACTTTGGGGTTTATGGAGTTGGATGCTCAAGCAGTATTCCCGCTTAGTACAGGTGAAGGCTAGGAAAAGACTGGGAAGCGACCAGCTAGAGAGCGACAACAGTCATGAACATGCATTAAAATTAATCAACACCGAATGCAAACATGAGTAGGATATAATCCACCATGAACATAAATATCGTGAAGGCTACGTTGATTTTGTTTCAACTACATGCGTGAACATGCACCAAGTCAAGTCACTTAAATCATTCAGAGAAGGATACCACCCTATCATACCACATCACAACTATTTTAATAGCATGTTGGCACGCAAGGTAAACCATTATAAGCTCCTATCTAATCAAGCATGGCACAAGAAACTATGATCTCTAGTTGTCATTGAAAACATGTTTATTCACAATAGGCTGAATCAGGAACGATGAACTAATCATATTTACAAAAACAAGAGAGGTCGAGTTCATACCAGCTTTTCTCATCTCAGTCAGTCCATCATATATCGTCATAATTGCCTTTCACTTGCACGACCGAATAGTGTGAATACTAATAATAGTTCACGTGCATTGGACTAAGCTGGAATCTGCAAGCATTCGATAAACAGGAGAAGACAAGGCAATATGGGCTCTTTTGTCAGATCAACAATAATGCATATAAGAGCTACTTCAACAATTTAATTATGGTCTTCTCCTATCGACCCCAAAGAAAAGAAAATAAATAAAACTATTTACACGGGAAAGCTCCCAACAAGCAAAAGAAGAACAGGAAACCTTTTTGGGTTTTCTTTTTAATTACTAGTACAAGCATGGAAAGTAAACTAATTAAAAGCGACAACTAATTTTTTTGGTTTTTTCTTAAGGTTTATTAAACACACAAGAAGAAAGCATAAAAAGGAAATAAACTAGCATGGATGATACAATGAAAAAGTATGGGCACCGACATCTGGCAATGAGTGTGTGAACATAAATGTAATGTCGGTGGGAAATACGTACTCCCCCAAGCTTAGGCTTTTGGCCTAAGTTAGTCTATGGCCACGGCTGGCCTGGCGGATATCCATAATAATAGTTGTGGTCGTACTGCGAAGAAGAAGACTCTGATTGCCACTGGTTGGCAATGATCTCCGGATCCCACTTGTAATTAGACTGTCGTGGAGGATCAACTTGTGGTTCCGACTCTGGCTCTATGGCCGATGTAGGGTTCCGATAGGCGTGAATAGACTCTAACGGAACAAGGTACTGGCCTGCAGATAAATCAAACTAGGAAGGAGCAGGCAGGGTAATAGTCTCAGGATGATGTTTATCAAAGAACATTTTGTATTTAAGCTCCCCTTCCCTATTCTTAACAATAAAATTGTGTGCTACCATACTCTTATAATCTAAGTAAACACGAGGCATCAATTTTTCTTCCTTCTCATAATGCCTAATAGGTATGTTAAAATGTGCAGCTAGGCGTGAAGCATAGATGCCTCCAAAGACATGCCCCTTGGTACGGTTCAAACTTAACCGTTTAGCAATAATACCGCCCATACTAACAGAGTTATCACTAAATAAACCGTGGAACAAAATAATAATATCAGGAACACTAAGGTTTCCACAGTTTCCGCGACCAATTAAGCAACGACTAGCAAATATTGCAAAATAGCGTAAAACATGAAAATGTATGCTAGTGATTCGTGCATCGGAAACCTTCCTTGTTTCCCCTACAGTGATGGTATCAGTAAACCCATCCACATCGCTGCGATGTGGTTCCTCTGTCGTGCCATCGAAAGGGACCAAACAAACCCGACAAAAATCATAAAGTGACATCTCCTTATGCTCATCATATAAATAAAACTCCACCGTAGGTGCTGAGCTCCTAGAATGGAAATGAAAGTTTTGCACAAAGATATTTGTGAGTAAGAGATACTGATCGCGTTGGTCGTGGAGGAAAGCGGTGAGGCCTGCATTCTCAGCCAATTCATAAAAATCTTCATAAATCCCGGCTGCTCTCAAGAAATCATCGGAAGGCCATTCACACGGCCGAACCTCCGTGGTGCGAGGAAGATTATATTTGGGCTTCTGTGCCTTTTCCTTCAAGCTTCGGCTCGATGAGCCCCTCAAAAATCTCTTCATTGTTTTCTGAAAAATTCTGAAATTTTTAGTAACTTCAAAATAAAAGTAAACCAAACTCAATAATATTGATAGCAACTACTCCTACAAGTGCCTAGAGCCTATATCATGCATCAAAACTACTTTTGACCATATAAATTTGACATGCAAGCTCAAGAATAGGGTCACCAAAGCAGCACAAAATTGCGATGAATAAAGCACTAGAACAAAAACTAATATGACCAATGGAGGAGTCACATACCAAGGAACAATCTCCCCAAGCAGTTTTGTGAGAGGTGCTTTGAGCAAGGAGATCGAAAATGGCAGCAAAATGAGCTTGGAATCGGGTATGAACTGGATATTCGTGTTTGTGGGAGGAAGGAGTGTGTGGGTGCAGGAATAAGTAGAGGAGGTCCACCGTGGGCCCACGAGGCAGGGGGGCGCGCCCAGGGGGTAGGGCGCGCCCTCCACCCTCATGGCCAGGTGGATGCCCCCCGTGTTGTGTTCTTGGTGCCAAATATTCTCAAATATTCCAAAAAAATCATATTTAAATTTCAGGGCATTTGGAGAACTTTTATTTTCGAGGTATTTTTATATTGCACGGATAATTCAGACAACAGACAGAAAACACTAATTTTATTTTATTTTATATAATAATAGAAAGTAAAAGGAGGGTACAGAAGGTTGTGCCTTCTAGTTTCATCCATCTCATGCTCATCAAAAGGAATCCACTAACAAGGTTGATCAAGTCTTTTTAACGAACTCATTCCGAATAACATGGAACCGGAGAAATTTTTGAATAACACTATGTTACCTCAACAGGGATATGCACATCCCCAATAATAAGAATATCATATTTCTTCTTGACAGTAGGAAGATGAAATTCAAAACCTCCAAATATAATCGATGGAATTTTTCCAATAGAGTTGATACTATGAACTTGAGGTTGTTTCCTCGGAAAGTGTACCGTATGCTCATTACCATTAATATGAAAAGTGACATTGCCTTTAGTGCAATCAATAACAGCCCCTACAGTATTCAAAAAGGGTCTTCCAAGAATAATAGACATACTATCGTCCTCGGGAATATCAAGAATAACAAAGTCCGTTAAAATAGTAACGTTTGCAACTACAACAGGCACATCCTCACAAATACCGACAGGTATAGTAGTTGATTTATCAACCATTTGCAAAGATATTTCAGTAGGTGTCAACTTATTCAAATCAAGTCTACGATATAAAGAGAGAGGCATAACACTAACACCGGCTCCAAGATCACATAAAGCAGTTTTAACATAGTTTCTTTTAATGGAGCATGGTATAGTGGGTACACTAGGATCTCCAAGTTTCTTTGGTATTCCACCCTTGAAAGTATAATTAGCAAGCATGGTGGAAATTTCAGCTTCCGGTATCTTTCTTTTATTAGTAACAATTCCTTTCATATACTTAGCATAAGGATTCATTTTGAGCATATCAGTTAATCACATACGCAAAAAGATTGGTCTAATCATTTCAGCAAAGCGCTCAAAATCCTCATCATCCTTTTTCTTAGATGGTTTGGGAGGAAAAGGCATGGGTTTCTGAACCCATGGTTCTCTTTCTTTACCATGTTTCCTAGCAACAAAGTCTTTCTTACCATAACGTTGATTCTTTGATTGTGGGTTATCAAGATCAACAGCAGGTTCAATTTCTATATCATTATCATTACTAGGTTGAGCATCATCATGAACATTATTATTAACATTATAACTAGTTTTAGGTTCATTACCAGATTGTGTTTCAGCATCAGAAATAGAAATATCATTTGGATTCTCAGGTGTTTCAATAACAGGTTCACTAGAAGCATGCAAAGTCCTATAATTTTTCTTTTTCTTCCTTTTAGAAGGACTAGGTGCATCTATATTATTTCTCTGAGAATCTTGCTCAATTCTCCTAGGATGGCCTTCAGTATACAAAGGTTCCTGAGTCATTCTACCACCTCTAGTCATTACTCTAACATCATTATCATTATTCTTACTATTCAATTCATTGAGCAAATCATTTTGAGCTTTAAGTACTTGTTCTACTTGAGTGGTAACCATAGAAGCATGTTTACTAATTAGTTTAAGTTCACCTTTGGCATTAGCCATATAATTACCCAAGTGTTCAAGAATATTTGAATTGTATTTCAATTGTCTACCGAAATAAGCACTGAAGTCTTCTTGCTTAGCCATAAATTTATCAAACTCATCTAAGCATGGGCTAGCAAACTTAGTAAATGGGATTTCAACTTTATCATATCTATAGAGAGAATTTACCTTTACTACCTGTGTCGGGTTATCAAGACCACGAGTTTCTTCAATAGGTAATGGATTAAGATCATATGTTTCTTCAACAGGCGGTAAATTAAGACCGTGTATTTCTTCAATAGGAGGTAAATTCTTAACATCTTCATCTTTAATACCTTTTTCTTTCATAGATTTCTTTGCCTCTTGCATGTCTTCAGGACTGAGAAATAGAATACCCCTCTTCTTCAGAGTTGGTTTAGGAATAGGCTCAGGAATTGGCTCAGGAGCTGTCTCAGGAAGTGCCCAATTATTTTCATTTGTCAACATATTATTCAATAGAATTTCAGCTTCATCCGGTGTTCTTTCCTTGAAAATAGAACCAGCACAACTATCCAGGTAATCTCTGGAGGCATCGGCTAGTCCATTATAAAGGATATCAAGTATTTCATTTTTCTTAAGAGGATGATCAGGCAAAGCATTAAGTAATTTGAGAAGCCTCCCCCAAGCTTGTGGGAGAATCTCTTCTTCAATTTGCACAAAATTATATATATCCATTAAAGCAGCTTGTTTCTTATGAGCATGGAAATATTTAGCGGAGAAGTAATAAATCATATCCTGGGGACTACGCACACAACCAGGATCAAGAGAATTAAACCATATCTTAGCATCACCCTTTAATGAGAACGGAAATATTTTAAGGATATAAAAGTAACGAGTTCTCTCATTAGTAGTGAATAGGGTGGCTATATCATTTAATTTAGTAAGATGTGCCACGCCATATTCAGATTCATAGGCTTGAAAAGGATCAGATTCAACCAAAGTAATTATATCAGGATCAGCAGAGAATTCATAATCCTTATCAGTAACAAAGATAGGTGAAGTAGCAAAAGCAGGGTCATGTTACATTCTAGCATTAAGAGATTGCTACTTCCATTTAGCTAATAACCTCTTGAGTTCATATCTATCTTTGCAAGCTAAAATAGCTAAATAAGCTTCTTTATCAAAAACATAACCCTCGGGAATAGCAGGTGAGTCTTCATCATTACGTTCATCAATATTATTAGATTCAATATTTTCATTCTCTCTAACCCTAGCAAGTTGTTCATCAACAAATTCACCAAGTGGCATAGTAGTATCAAGCATAGAAGTAGTTTCATCATAAGTATCATGTATAGCAAAGGTGTCATCATCAATAACATGCGACATATCAGAACGAATAGCAGAAGCAGGTTTAGGTGTCGCAAGCTTACTCAAAACAGAAGGTGAATCAAGTGCAGAGCTAGATGGCAGTTCCTTACCTCCCCTCGTAGTTGAGGGATAAATCTTGGTTCTTGGATCTTTCAAGTTCTTCATAATGATAAGCAGATATAAATCCCAAGTGACTCAAAGAATAGATCTATGCTCCCCGGCAACGGCGCCAGAAAATAGTCTTGATAACCCACAAGTATAGGGGATCGCAACAGTTTTCGAGGGTAGAGTATTCAACCCAAATTTATTGATTCGACACAAGGGGATCCAAAGAATATTCTCAAGTATTAGCAGCTGAGTTGTCAATTCAACCACACCTGGAAACTTAGTATCTACAGCAAAGTGTTTAGTAGCAAAGTAATATGATAGTAGTGGTAACGGTATCAAAAGGTAACGATAGCAAAAGTAATGTTTTTGGTATTTTGTAGTGATGATAGCAATAGCAACTGAAAAGTAAATAAGCAAAGAACAATATATGGAAAGCTCGTAGGCAATGGATCCGTGATGGAGAATTATACCGGATGCGGTTCATCATGTAACAATCATAACCTAGGGTGACACAGAACTAGCTCCAGTTCATCAATGTAATGTTGGCATGTATTACGAATATAGTCATACGTGCTTATGGAAAAGAACTTGCATGACATCTTTTGTCCTACCCTCCTGTGGCAGCGGGGTCCTAACGGAAACTAAGGGATATTAAGGCCTCCTTTTAATAGAGTACCGGACCAAAGCATTAACACATAGTGAATACATGAACTCCTCAAACTACGGTCATCACCGGCAAGTATCCTGATTATTGTCACTTCAGGCTTAACAGATCATAACAAAAAATAGGTGACTATAGACTTGCAAGATAGGATCAAGAACTCTCATATATTGATGAAAACATAATAGGTTCAGATCTGAAATCATGGCACTCGGGCCCTAGTGACAAGCATTAAGCATAGCAAAGTCATAGCAACATCAATCTCAGAACATAGTGGATACTAGGGATCAAACCCTAACAAAACTAACTCGATTACATGATAGATCTCATCCAACCCATCACTGTCCAGCAAGCCTACGATGGAATTACTTACGCACGGTGGTGAGCATCATGAAATTGCTGATGGAGGATGGTTGATGATGACGATGGTGACGAATTCCCCTCTCCGGAGCCCCGAACGGACTCCAGATCAGCCCTTCCGAGAGGTTTTAGGGCTTGGCGGCGGCTCCATATCGTAAAACGCGATGAATCCTTCTCTCTGATATTTTTCTCCCCGAAACCAAATATATAGAATTGGAGTTGAGGTCGGAGGAGCTCCAGGGGGGCCACGAGGTAGGGGGGCGCGCCCCCACCCTCGTGGACAGGTGGTGGGCCCCCTGACCTTCATCTTTTGCAAGGATTTTTTATTATTTCCGAAAAGTTGTTCCGTGAAGTTTTTGGTCATTCTGAGAACTTTTGTTTCTGCACATAAATAACACCATAGCAATTCTGCTGAAAACAGCGTCAGTCCGGGTGACCCATTCAAATCATGCAAGTTAGAGTCCAAAAGAAGGGCAAAAGTGTTTGGAAAAGTAGATACGACGGAGACGTACCAATGGTAACAGGTGAAGAGGGACACGATGTTTACCCAGGTTCGGGCCCTCTTGATGGAGGTAATACCCTACTTCCTGCTTGATTGATCTTGATGAATATGAATATTACAAGAGTTGATCTACCACAAGATTGTAATGGCTAAACCATAGATGTGTAGCCTGTATGATTGTGATTGCCTCCACGGACTAAACCCTCCGGTTTATATAGACACGGAGGGGTCTACGGTTGTACAGAGTCGGTTTATAGAGGAAGGAATCTTCATATCCGAATGCCAAGCTTCCCTTCCACGCAAAGGAAAGTCCCATCCAGACATGGGAGGAAGTCTTCTATCTTGTATCTTCATGGCCCATTAGTCCGGCCCATGTCACATAGCCCGGACGCCCGAGGACCCCTTAATCCAAGACTCCCTCAAGGGGGCCGCGCCCCCTCCCCTAGTCCTATTCGGACTCCCCATGGGGAGGGGGCGTGCGCCACCTCCTCGTGGCCTGCCCTTTCTCTACCCTAAGGCCCATGTTGTCCCATTACTTCCCCGGGGGGTTCCGGTAACCCCTCCGGCACTCCTTTTTTACCCGGTACCTCTCGGAACTCTTTCGGTATCCGAATAACATCGCCCAATGTATCATTCTTTATGTCTCGACCACTTCAAGACTCCTCGTCATGTCCGAGATCTCATCCGAGACTCCGAACAAACTTCGGTCATCAAATCACATAACTCATAATGCAAATCGTCATCGAACATTAAGCATGCGGACCCTACGGGTTCGAGAACTATGTAGACATGACCGAGACACATCTCCGGTCAATAACCAATAGTGGAACCTAGATGCTCATATTGGTTCCTACATATTCTATGAAGATCTTTTATTGGTTAAACCGCATAACAACTTATGTCATTCCCTTTGTCATCGGTATGTTACTTGCCCGAGATTCGATCGTTGGTATCATCATACCTAGTTCAATCTCGTTACCGACAAGTCTATTTACGCGTTCCATAATACATCATACCATAACTAACTCATTAGTCAGATTGCTTGCAAGGCTTATAGTGATGTGCATTACCGAGAGGGCCCAGAGATACCTCTCTGATACACAGAGTGACAAATCCTAATCTCGATCTATGCCAAATCAACAAACACCATCAGAGACACATGTAGAGCATCTTCATAATCACCCAGTTACGTTGTGACGTTTGATAGCACACAAAGTGTTCGTCCGGTATTCGGGAGTTGCATAATCTCATAGTCAGAGGAATATGTATAAGTCATGAAGAAAGCAATAGCACTAAAACTAAACGATCATTATGCTAAGCTATCGGATGGGTCTTGTCCATCACATCATTCTCTAATGATGTGATCCCGTTCATCAAATGACAACACATGTCTATGGTTAGGAAAGTTAACCATCTTTGATTAACGAGCTAGTCAAGTAGAGGCATACTAGGGATACTCTGTTTGTCTATGTATTCACACAAGTACTAAGTTGCCGGTTAATACAATTCTAGCATGAATAATAAACATTTATCATGATATAAGGAAATATAAATAACAATTTATTATTTCCTCTAGGGCATATTTCCTTCAGTCTCCCACTTGCACTAGACTCAATAATCTGGATTACATAGTAATGATTCTAACACCCATGGAGTCTTGGTTCTGATCATGTTTTGCTCGTGAGAGAGGCTTAGTCAATGGGTCTACAACATTCAGATCCGTATGTATTTTGCAAATCTCTATGTCTCCCTCCTTGACTTGATCGCGGATGGAATTGAAGCGTCTGTTGATGTGTTTGGTTCTCTTGTGAAATCTGGATTCCTTCGCCAAGGCAATTGCTCCAGTATTGTCACAAAAGATTTTCATTGGACCCGATGCACTAGGTATTACACCTAGATCAGATATGAACTCCTTCATTTGCTACTTCCGGAGAAGCTATGTACTCCTCTTCACACGTAGATCCCGCCACGATGCTTTGTTTGGAACTGCACCAACTGACAGCTCCACCATTCAATATAAATACGTATCCGGTTTGTGACTTAGAGTTATCCGGATCAATGTCAAAGCTTGGATCAACATAACCATCTACGACAAGCTCTTTGTCACCTCCATAAACGAGAAACATATCCTTAGTCCTTTTCAGGTATTTTAGGATGTTCTTGACCGTTGTCCAGTGATCCACTCCTGGATTACTTTGGTACCTCCCTGCCAAACTGTAACGCCCCGAGACCGATGCGCCAGGTGTCTTCCAGTTATTGGCTGTTGTTGCCTTGTTTTTTTTCTTGCGTGTTGCATCTTGCCATGTCACATGTGCATTGCACCATCAGGTTTTCAAAACTTGCATCCGTCCGGGTCTCCCCGTTCCTTCCGTTGTCTGTTCTGAGCCCAGCCACACTTGCACGCGCCCGCGGCATGTCCGAAATATTATTTTATAAGTGGCTAGAAAATGTTCTCGGAATAAGATGAGTTTTGGCGTGCGGTCTTGTTATATTGTAGGTAGGCCGCCTGCCAAGTTTCATCGCGTTCGGAGTCCGTTTGATGCCCCAACGGATAACTATAGCGGCAATATAGCAGGTCTTTTCGTCGGGCATTTTCGGTCTCCAGAAACCGTTGTCAGGCTGCACTCCCTCCCTCTCATCTCAACCCAACTCCTCCGCACAGTCCACCTAGGCCCAACCTAACCCTCCTCACGTCCGGAGCCATCCGATTGTGATCGGAGGACCCCGAAACCCCCTGCCTCCGTGGCCTTTTGTCAGCCCCCTCTCCACACAGTTCTCAGATCCTCTCGCGCGTCCGAAAACTTCCCCGAACCCGACCGGGCGCTCGTGACCGTTGAGTCCGGATCAACCCCAAAATACCACTATATTTTTTTCGTTTATTCTTTTGACTACCCAATTGACCCGGAGCCGTCCGATGACGATCAGACGCCCCTAAAACCCCTCCCGCCAGCTATTTATATAGACCAACCCAAAAATTTAGGAAGATGTCCCATCCTCCCAGGCAGCCGATCCAGGAGGCCTGACCTCCCATCGCTCGCCGGTGCCTCAACCGGAGCAGGACCCCGTCGCCCTCTCCTTACCGTTACCCTCCGTTTTCTCTCTTCTTCAACTCACCTCGAGCTCTCTCTCTCTCTCCCTCTATCTCTATCTCTCTCTCTCTGTTCGAATAGGTGCTACCATGGAAAACCTCCCGAGTTCCTTGCATGGTGCTGCTGCCCTCCGCAGGCGGTCTCATCGCCGCCAGGACCTTCCCCGCGCTGCCCTGCCGAGTCCCTCTGTTGGAGCGCCTCTGCCGCTGCTCTGCACCAGTCCGCCCTCGCGTCGACCTTCGCTGCTTCCCCGCCGCTCCGTCGCCTCCCCTCGCTCCAGCTCCGCCGCTTCCTGTGTCCTTGCCAAGCCCTGCACCGCACCAAGTCCGTGTTGCATCCTCTTCTTCCCCTGCGCTGCTCGAGAGGAGTAGAGCGCATCGCTAAAGCTGCTATTGACCCCGACGCCCGTTGACCCAGCCTCGCTCGGCCTCCCGTGCCAGATCGCAAGGCCCAGCGGGCCTCCACACCTAGCCGGCCCGCCCGGCCTCCTCCCACCGAACTAGGCATGGCCCAACTATGTGAGCTCCAGCTCTCCTCTCTGTTAGCCCAGATCTGTCTAGATTCAGCCCAGTGCTTCTTTTTTTCCTGTTCTGTGAATTTTCTATTTTCCAGGGAATTGGTAGAATTGGAGAAAAGTCCCCAGAGTTCATGCATTTAATAACTCATTAACCGTGCATCGGATTAAAGTGATATATATATATATATGTAAAATGCTTAAGATTTCATCTAGTTTCATGCCATGCAACTTTCATCCATGTTTAAAATGTTTAAAATGTTGTTTACATATAATTTGCCATATTGCCATGTTAAAATGATTTATTTCATAACTAAAAAACCGTAGCTGCGAATTTAATAAATTATATATGTAAATGGGGTATAAAATGCCTAGTTTAACATGGTGCACTTTTCTTGCATGTTTAATAACTATAAAATATGCTTTAGGGCAGAACTGTACCAAATCTAAAATATGCACATGAGGATTTTTCTGGACTTGTTGTTTATTGTTTCCGGCCTCATTTAAACTTGCCTAGATAGGTAGTTTTCATATGTTTCACCCTTTGCCATGTTTAATAACATTTAATATTGTTGGGTACATAAATGAGAGTGAACTAAATGTTTGAGTGTGGTGTTTCGTCAATATGCAACTCGTTGCATATTGAGCTCCACTTAATTTGTAGTATTGTTTGTGCATATTGCCATGCCATGCCTCATTAAACCGGACATGCATCATACTTGGTTGTGCATCATGCCATGTTTATGTGATGGTTGTTTACTATGTTGTTTGCTTCTTTCCGGGTTGCTTCTCTCGTTAGCTTCGGTTTCGTTCCGGAGTTATGAGGATCCGTTCGACTACGTCCGTTTGCCTTCTTCATGGACTCGTTTTTCTTCCTTGCGGGATCTCAGGCAAGATGACCATACCCTCGAAATCACTTCTATCTTTGTTTGCTAGTTGTGCGCTCTATTGCTATGTCGCGCTACCTACCACTTGCTATATCATGCCTCCCATATTGCCATGTCAAGCCTCTAACCCACCTTTCCTAGCAAACCATTGTTTGGCTATGTTACCGCTTTTGCTCAGCCCCTCTTATAGCATTGCTAGTTGCAGGTGAAGATGAAGTTTGTTCCTTGTTGGAACATGGATATGTTTGGGATATCACAATATATCTTATTTACTTTAATGCATCTATATACTTGGCAAAGGGTGGAAGGCTCGGCCTTATGCCTGGTGTTTTGTTCCACTCTTGCCACCCTAGTTTCCGTCATACTGGTGTTATGTTCCTTGATTTTGCGTTCCTTACGCGGTTGGGTGTTATGCGAACCCCTTGACAGTTCGCTTTGAATAAAACTCCTCCAGCAAGGCCCAACCTTGGTTTTAACATTTGCCACCTAAGCCTTTTCCCTTGGGTTCTGCAGACTCAAGGGTCATCTTTATTTTAAACCCCCGGGCGAGTGCTCCCCTGAGTGTTGGTCCAAACTAGAGCACCGTGCGGGACCGTCCCTTGGCAACTTGGGTTATGTTGGTTCTTGTACGCTTAGCTTATCCGGTGTGCCCTGAGAACGAGATATGTGCAGCTCCTATCGGAATTTGTCGTCACAGTGGGTGGTCTTGCTGCTCTAGTTTTACCATTGTCGAAATGCCTTGTAACCAGGATTCCGAGACTGATCGGGTCTTCCAGGGAGAAGAAATATCCTTCGTTGACCGTGAGAGCTTGTGATGGGCTAAGTTGGGACACCCCTGCAGGGATAAACTTTCGAGAGCCGTGCCCGCGGTGATGTGGCAGATGGGAATTTGATAATATCTGGTTGTGGAGAACTTGACACTTAAATTAATTAAAATGAATCAACTACGTGTGTAGCCGTGTGCTACCTCTTGAGCACTGCGTTGGTTTTCCCTTGAAGAGGAAAGGGTGGTGCAGCAAAGTAGCGTAACTATTTCCCTCAGTTTTTGAGAACCAAGGTATCAATCCAGTAGGAGGCTACGCACGAGTCCCTCGCACCTACACAAAACAAATAAATCCTCGCAACCAACGCGATAAGGGGTTGTCAATCCCTACACGGTCACTTACGAGAGTGAGATCCGATAGATATGATAACATAATATTTTTGGTAATTTTATGATAAAGATGCAAAGTAAAATAAAAGCAATGAAAATAACTAAGTATTGGAAGATTAATATGATGAAGATAGACTCGGAGGCCATAGGTTTCACTAGTGGCTTCTCTCAAGAGCATAAGTATTTTACGGTGGGTGAAGAAATTACTGTTGAGAAATTGAAAGAATTGAGCATAGTTATGAGAATATCTAGGTATGATCATGTACATAGGCATCACGTCCGAGACAAGTAGACCGACTCCTGCCTGCATCTACTACTATTACTCCACACATCGACCGCTATCCAGCATGCATCTAGAGTATTAAGTTCATAAGAACAGAGTAACGCCTTAAGCAAGTTGACATGATGTAGAGGGATAAACTCATGCAATATGATGAAAATCCCATCTTGTTATCCTTGATGGCAACAATACAATACGTGCCTTGCTGCCCCTACTGTCACTGGGAAAGGACACCGCAAGATTGAACCCAAAGGTAAGCACTTCTCCCATTGCAAGAAAGATCAATCTAGTAGGCCAAACCAAACTGATAATTCGAAGAGACTTGCAAAGATAACCAATCATACATAAAAGAATTCAGAGAAGATTCAAATATTGTTCATAGATAAACTTGATCATAAACCCACAATTCATCGATCTCAACAAACACACCGCAAAAGAAGATTACATCGAATAGATCTCCGCAAGAGAGGGGGAGAAATTTGTATTGAGATCCAAAAAGAGAGAAGAAGCCATCTAGCTAATAACTATGGACCCGTAGGTCTGAGGTAAACTACTCACACTTCATCGGAGAGGCTATGGTGTTGATGTAGAAGCCCTCCGTGATCGACGCCCCCTCCGGCGGAGCTCCGGAACAGGCCCCAAGATGGGATCTCATGGATACAGAAAGCTATGGCAGTGGAATTAGGGTTTTGGCTCCGTCTCTGATCATTTGGGGGTACGTAGGTATATATAGGAGGAAGAAGTACGTCGGTGGAGCAACAGGGGGCCCACGAGGGTGGAGGGCACGCCTGGGGGGGTAGGCGTGCCCCCTACCTCGTGGCCTCCCTATTGGTTGCTTGACGTAGGGTCCAAGTCTCCTGGGTCTTGTTCGTTCCAAAAATCAAGTTCCCGAAGGTTTCATTCCGTTTGGACTCCGTTTGGTATTCCTTTTCTTCGAAACCCTAAAATAGGCAAAAAACAACAATTCTGGGTTGGGCCTCTGGTTAATAGGTTAGTCCCAAAAATAATATAAAAGTGTATAATAAAGCCCAATAATGTCCAAAACAGTAGATAATATAGCTTGGAGCAATCAAAACTTTAGATACGTTGGAGATGTATCAAGCATCCCCAAGCTTAATTCCTGCTCGTCCTCGAGTAGGTAAATGATAAAACAGAATTTTTGATGTGGAATGCTACTTGGCATATTTTCAATGTAATTCTTCTTAATTGTGGTATGAATATTGAGATCCGAAAGATTCAAGACAAAAGTTCAATATTGACATAAAAATAATAATACTTCAAGCATAGTAACTAATCAATTATGTCTTCTCAACATAACATGGCCAAAGAAAGTTATCCCTACAAAATCATATAGTCTGGCTATGCTCTATCTTCACCACACAAAGTTATCCCTACAAAATCATATAGTCTGGCTATGCACAACCCCGATGGCAAGCCGAGCAATTGTTTCATACTTTTGACATTCTCAAAACTTTTTCAATTTTCACGCAATACATGAGCGTGAGCCATGGATATAGCACTTTAGGTGGAATAGAATGGTGGTTGTGGAGAAGACAAAAAGGGAGAAGATAGTCTCACATTAACTAGGCGTATCGACGGGCTATGGAGATGCCCATCAATAGATATCAATGTGAGTGAGTAGGGATTGCCATGCAACGGATGCACTAGAGCTATAAGTATATGAAAGCTCAAAAAGAAACTAAGTGGGTGTGCATCCAACTTGCTTGCTCACGAAGACCTAGGGCATTTTGAGGAAGCCCATCATTGGAATATGCAAGCCAAGTTCTATAATGAAAAATTCCCACTAGTATATGAAAGTGATAACAAAGGAGACTCTCTATCATGAAGACCATGGTGCTACTTTGAAGCACAAGTGTGGTAAAAGGATAGTAGCATTGTCCCTTCTATCTTTTTATCTCATATTATTTTATTTGGGCCTTCTCTTTTTTATGGCCTCTTTTTTTATTTTTTTTATTTTTCGTCCGGAGTCTCATCTCGACTTGTGGGGAATCATAGTCTCCATCATCCTTTCCTCACTGGTACAATGCTCTAATATTGATGATCATCACACTTTTATTTTCTTACAACTCAAGAATTACAACTCGATACTTAGAACAAGATATGACTCTATATGAATGCCTCTGGCGGTGTACCGGGATATGCAATGACTCATGAGTGACATGTATGAAAGAATTATGAACGATGTCTTTGCCACAAATACAATGTCAACTACATGATCATGCAAAGCAATATGACAATGATGTAGCATGTCATAGTAAACGGAATGGTGGAAAGTTGCATGGCAATATATCTCGGAATAGCTATGGAAATGCCATGATAAGTAGGTATGGTGGCTGTTTTGAGGAAGGTATATAGTGGGTGTATGATACCGGCGAAAGATGCGTGGTATTAGAGAGGTTAGCAATGGTGGAAGGGTGAGAGTGCGTATGATCCATGGACTCAACATTAGTGATAAAGAACTCATATACTTATTGTAAAAATCTACAAGTTATCAAAGCAAAGTATTACACGCATGCTCCTAGGGGGTAGATTGGTAGGAAAATACCATCGCTCGTCCCCGACCGCCACTCATAAGGAAGACAATCAATAAATAAATCATGCTTCGACTTCATCACATAACGGTTCACCATACATGCATGCTATGGGAATCACAAACTTTAACACAAGTATTTCTCAAATTCACAACTACTCAACTACATGACTATAATATCACCATCTCCATATCTCAAAACAATTATCAAGTATCAAACTTCTCATAGTATTCAACACACTCATAAGAGAATTTTATTATTAATCATGTATACCTAGCATATTAGGATTATTTAAGCAATTTACCATGCTATTTAAGACTCTCAAAATAATCTAAGTGAAGCATGAGATATCAATAGTTTCTATAAAACAAATCCACCACCGTGCTCTAAAAGATATAAGTGAAGCACTAGAGCAACACTATATAACTCAAAAGATATAAGTGAAGCACATAGAGTATTCTAATAATTTATGAATCATGTGTGTCTGTCTCAAAAGGTGTGTACAGCAAGGATGATTGTGGTAAACTAAAAAGCAAAGACTCAAATCATACAAGACGCTCCAAGCAAAACACATATCATGTGGTGAATAAAAATATAGCTCCAAGTAAAGTTACCAATAGAAGTAGACTAAAGAGGGGATACCTTCCAGGGAATCCCCAAGCTTTGGCTTTTAGGTGTCCTTAGATTATCATGGGGGTGACATTGGCATCCCCAATCTTAGTCTTTGGCCACTCCTTGTTCCATAATCCATCAAATCCTTACCCGAAACTTGAAAACTTCACAACACAAAACTTAAAGTAGAAAATTTCGTGAGCTCTGTTAACAAAAGAAAACAAAAGACCACTTCAAGGTACTGTAATGAAATCATTCTTTATTTATATTGGTGTTAAAACTACTGTATTCCAACTTTTATATGGTTTATAAACTATTTTACTAGCCATAGATTCATCAAAATAAGCAAACAACACACGAAAAACAGAATCTGTCAAAAACAGAACAGTCTGTAGTAATCTGTAGCTAGCGCAAGATCTGGAACCCCAAAAATTCTAAAATAAATTGATGGACGTGAGGAATTTATCTATTAATCATCTTAAAAAAAGAATTAACTAAATATCACTTTCCAAATAAAAATGGCAGCAGTTCTCGTGAGCACTAAAGTTTCTGTTTTTTACAGCAAGATTAACAAGACATTCCCCAAGTCTTCCCAACGGTTCTACTTGGCACAAACACTAATTAAACACACAAAAAACACAACCAAAACAGAGGCTAGATAAATTATTTATTACTAAACAGGAGCAAAAATCAAGGAATAAAAATAAAATTGGGTTGCCTCCCAACAAGCGCTATCGTTTAACGCCCCTAGCTAGGCATAAAAAGCAAGGATAGATCTAGGTATTGCCATCTTTGGTAGGCAATCCATAAGTGGCTCTCATAATAGATTCATAAGTTAATTTAATTTTCTTTCTAGGTAAGTGTTCCATGCCTTTCCTTAACAGAAATTGGAATCTAATATTTCCTTCCTTCATATCAATAATTGCACCAATCGTTCTAAGGAAAGGTCTACCAAGAATAATAGGACATGAAGGATTGCAATCTGTATCAAGAACGATAAAATCTACGGGCACATAATTCCTATTTTCAACAATAAGAACGTCATTAATTCTTTCCATAGGTTTCTTAATAGTGGAATCCGCAAGGTGCAAGTTTAAAGAGCAATCATCAAAATCACGGAAACCTAAGAAATCACACAAAGTCTTTGGAATCGTGGAAACACTAGCACCCAAGTCACACAAAGCATAGCATTCATGATCTTTAATTTTAATTTTAATATTTGGTTCCCACTCATCATAAAGTTTTCTAGGGATAGAAACTTCCAACTCAAGTTTTTCTTCATAAGATTGCATCAAAGCATCAACGATATGTTTGGTAAAAGCTTTATTTTGACAATAAGCATGAGGAGAATTTAGCACGGATTGCAACAAGGAAATACAATCTATCAAAGAGAAATTATCATAATTAAATTCCTTGAAATCCAAAATAGTAGGTTCATTAACATCTAGAGTTTTGATCTCTTCAATCCCACTTTTATCAAATTTAGCATCATGATCTAAAAACTCCGAATTTTTGGAACGCCTTCTAAGTAAAGGTGGATCATATTCAGTACCATTATTATCAAGATTCATATTGTAAAACAAAGATTTAATAGGGGACACATCAATAACTTTTAGATCTTCATCTTTATTATCATGGTCTTCCGGCTTAGCGGCCATCTTATTAACTAAGGTAGCCTGCTTATCTGAAACTTCAGCTATTAACTTCTCAAGACAAGCAATTTGGGATCTCAAACCATCAAATTCTTTAGACATATCATCAAGCTCTTTATTCATATAACTCATAAAGCTTTTTTGTTCCTTAAGCTCGTTTCTAAAGAAACTACTATTCTCAAATTGCAAGATCATAAAACTCCTAACGTTGCTTTCGATTTCTTCTAACCTTTTAAGGTGAAGATCACCAAATCGGGGAAGAGCCATCATGACAAACAAGCAATCTAACACACAAGCAAACGAGCAAAAAGAGGCAAATAGAGAAAGAGAGGGAGGATAGAGAGAGAGGGCGAATAAAACGGCAAGGGTGAAGTGGGGGAGAGGAAAACAAGAGGCAAATGGCAAATAATGTAATGCGGGAGATAAGGGTTTCTGATGGGTACTTGGTATGTTGACTTTTGCATAGACCTCCCCGGCAATGGCGCCAGAAATCCTTCTTGCTACCTCTTGAGCACTGCGTTGGTTTTCCCTTGAAGAGGAAAGGGTGGTGCAGCAAAGTAGCGTAACTATTTCCCTCAGTTTTTGAGAACCAAGGTATCAATCCAGTAGGAGGCTACGCGCGAGTCCCTCGCACCTACACAAAACAAATAAATCCTTGCAACCAACGCGATAAGGGGTTGTCAATCCCTACACGGTCACTTACGAGAGTGATATCTGATAGATATGATATGATAATATTTTTGGTATTTTTATGATGAAGATGCAAAGTAAAATAAAAGCAATGAAAACAACTAAGTATTGGAAGATTAATATGATGAAGATAGACCAGGGGCCATAGGTTTCACTAGTGGCTTCTCTCAAGAGCATAAGTATTTTACGGTGGGTGAACAAATTACTGTTGAGCAATTGACAGAATTGAGCATAGTTATGAGAATATCTAGGTATGATCATGTATATAGGCATCACGTCCGAGACAAGTAGACCGACTCCTGCCTACATCTACTACTATTACTCCACACATTGACCGTTATCCAGCTTGCATCTAGAGTATTAAGTTCATAAGAACAGAGTAACGCCTTAAGAAAGATGACATGATGTAGAGGGATAAACTCATGCAATATGATGAAAACCCCATCTTGTTATCCTCGATGGCAACAATAAAATACGTGCCTTGCTGCCCCTACTATCACTGGGAAAGGACACCGTAAAATTGAACCCAAAGCTAAGCACTTCTCCCATTGCAAGAAATATCAATCTAGTAGGCCAAACCAAACTGATAATTCGAAGAGACTTGCAAAGATAACTAATCATACATAAAAGAATTCAAAGAAGATTCAAATATTGTTCATAGATAAACTTGATCATAAACCCACAATTCATCGGTCTCAACAAACACACCACAAAAGAAGATTACATTGAATAGATCTCCACAAGAGAGGGGGAGAACTTTGTATTGAGATCCAAAAAGAGAGAAGAAGTCATCTAGCTAATAACTATGGACCCGAAGGTCTGAGGTAAACTACTCACACTTCATAGGAGAAGCTATGGTGTTGATGTAGAAGCCCTCCATGATCAATGCCCCCTCCGGTGGAGCTCCGGAACAGGCCCCAAGATGGGATCTCGTGGATACAGAAAGTTACAGTGGTGGAATTAGGGTTTGGGCTCCGTCTCTGATCGTTTGGGGGTATGTAGGTATATATAGGAGGAAGAAGTACGTCGGTGGAGCAATAGGGGGCCCACGAGGGTGGAGGGCACGCCTGGGGGGGTAGGCGTGCCCCCTACCTCGTGGCCTCCCTGTTGGTTGCTTGACATAGGGTCCAAGTTTCCTGGGTCTTGTTCGTTCCAAAAATCACGTTCCCAAAGGTTTCATTCCGTTTGGACTCCGTTTGATATTCCTTTTCTTCGAAACCCTAAAATAGGCAAAAAACAGCAATTCTGGGCTGGGCCTCCAGTTAATAGGTTAGTACCAAAAATAATATAGAAGTGTATAATAAAGCCCAATAATGTCCAAAACAGTAGATAATATAGCATGGAGCAATCAAAAATTATAGATATGTTGGAGGCGTATCACCGTGATGGTCTCTTTTCGGCGGAGTCCGGGAAGTGAACACAGTTCTTGTGTTATGCTTGAACATAAGTAGTTTAAGAATCACTTCTTGATCACTTCTAGCTTCTCGACCGTTGTGTTTCTTCTCTTCTTGCTCTTATTTGCGTATGTTTTCCACCATATATGCTTAGTGCTTGCTGCAGCTCCACCTCACTATACCTTCCCCTACCCATAAGCTTAAATAGTCTTGATCTCGCGGGTGTGAGATTGTTGAGTCCTCGTGACTCACAGATACTTCCAAACAGTTGCAGGTGCCGATGATACCAGTGAAGGAGGCGCAAACGAGCTCAAGTGGGAGCTCGATGAAGATCTTGGTCATTGTTTTTGTGTCTTTTCTGGATGATCAGTAGTGGAGCCCAGCTGGGACGATCGGGGATCTAGCATTTGGGGTTGTCTTCTTTTATTTTGGTTCCGTAGTCGGACCTTGTTTGTATTCTGGATGATGTATGTTTAACTTGTATTTGTGTGAAGTGGCAATTGTAAGCCAACTCTTTATCCCTTTCTTATTCAGTACATGGGATTGTGTGAAGATTACCCCTCTTGCGACAAACCTACCATGCGCCTATGCCGCCAACTCATGCCCCGACACGTGGGAGATATAGCCGCATTGTGGGTGTTACACAAACTTATAGCAAGACACACATCAGGTCTGGTACACAGCATTGCATACATGATAGAACCTATGCCTGTGGCATAGGGAATGACTTTTATTTTCTCTCTATCTTCTGCAGTCGTCGGGCATTTAGTCTGACTCAACTTCACACCTTGTAACACAGGCAAGAACCCTTTTTTTGACTGATCCATTTTGAACTTCTTCAAAACTTTATCAAGGTATGTGCTTTGTGAAAGTCCAATTAAGCGTCTTGATCTATCTTTGTAGATCTTGATGCCCAATATATAAGCAGCTTCACCGAGGTCTTTCAATGAAAAATTCTTATTCAAGTATCCTTTTGTGCTATCCAGAAATTCTTTATTATTTCCAATCAACAATATGTCATCCACATATAATATTAGAATTTCTATAGATCTCCCACTCGCTTTCTTGTAATTATAGGCTTCTGCAAAAGTCTGTATAAAACCATATGCTTTGATCACACTATCAAAGCGTATATTCCAACTCCGAGAGGCGTGCACCAGTCCATAAATGGATCGCTGGAGCTTGCACACTTTGTTAGCACCTTTTGGATTGACAAAACCTTCTGGTTGCATCATATACAACTCTTCTTTAAGATATCCATTAAGGAATGCAATTTTGACATCCATTTGCCAAATTTCATAATCATAAAATACGGCAATTGCTAACATGATTCGGACAGACTTAAGCATCACTACGGGTGAGCAGGTCTCCTCATAGTCAACTCCTTGAACTTGTCGAAAACCTTTCGCAACAAGTGGAGCTTTGACGACAGTAACATTACTGTCAGCGTCAGTCTTATTCTTGAAGATCCATTTATTCTCTCTGGCTTGTCGATCATCGGCAAGTCAACCAAAGTCCACACATTGTTCTCATACATCGATCCCATCTCAGATTTCATGGCCTCTAGCCATTTTGCGGAATCTGGGCTCATCATCGCTTCCTCATAGTTCGCAGGTTCGTCATCATCAAGTAACATGACTTCCATAATAGGATTACCATGCCACTCTAGTGCGGATCGTACTTTGGTTGACCTACGAGGTTCGGTAGTACATTGATCTGAAGTTTCATGATCATCATCATTAGCTTCCTCACTGATTGGTGTAGGAATCACTGGAACTGATTTTTGTGATGAACTACTTTCCAATTCAGGAGAATGTACAATTACCTCATCAAGTTCTACTTTCCTCCCACTCACTTTTAGCGACCTGACCTCAGACGGTCAAGTCTCTGTGCTTAAGTGTCATCCCTGGATCGGTATTGCTGACACACACAGTACTCGAGAATTTATTGCAGAGTTTCAATCACACACTTATTACATTGAGAGTCTCAAAAAGAGAACTTATTACAATAATATGGCTGAAGGCCATCTAAATAATATAACTGTGGAAGCTTCGAAGATATATGAGTCCATCCAACTCCACGCAAAACTGAGTGCACGACAACGACCTAGCGCACCTTACTCTTTGTCTGAAAATTCTGCAACATAAAATGTTGCAGCCTGTGTAGGTCAGCACATGGAATATGCTGGCAAGACAACACTATAGAGCAATAAACAAAACAATAGCTATCACTACATGCATATAAGGCTGGTGGAGGCTCTATGGTTTATCATTTGCACAAAGCTAGTTTTTCCCTACAACAAAGGAATATATTTTATTTAACTACATAATTTATTGAAATCATTGAGAAGGTAACCCCAACTCAATCCCAAAATTAAAAGCTATAAGCCGACAAAATAATTAGGCAAAGTGATGAGATCAACATAATAATTCAAACACTAGCTTCTCAAGATGTCCATAAACGGGGACACGTCTAATCATGATTAGTTTGTACACTCTGGAGAGGTTTGTGCACTTTTCCCCACAAGACTCGATCTCCTCCATTAAATTTCTCATACTACATGATGTTTGCGAAACGAATGACCGAGACACAGTCTTTCAGAAGCATTAACTCTTTACGATGGGTAGGCAGTACCACCTACATCCCCTACATCTGCTAGTCTACCACTGAAAGAGGTCACACAACATACTCAACTATGCCAGAGCCCATAATGGCTTGTGGCTGCACACGGAAGTTTCCAGCATGAATAACATTATGATCCCTTTGAGCCTGCGTGGCAAACCATAGGATGATCACACGGGTTCCCTGGGATCTCCTTGGACAACACTGGTATATCCCCAAGCGCCCACAACCAATCCACCCAGATGTGTATTAAAGTAGCCACCTTAAGTTAAACCTTAGTTAACAATAACTCTCACATCTTGAATGAATTCTCTCAAAACCAATCCACGTCTATGAGCATATCATAACAGTATAAGCATAACGTAGTAACACCCAAGGTTTGAATAAAAGGCAATAGGTTCATACCTCATCAACTACTTCCCACATACCCACATGTTATAAGATCCTACTCAATGCAATGTTTGAGGGTTGAAACTAATGCATAAAAACTAGGTAATAAAGGGATATGATCAAAGTGTTACTTGCCTTGCTGACGATCGGAAAACCATAGAGATTCGTAGTAGCAAGCCTCGCACTCCGGAAACTCTATCATGAACAAACAATAGCACACATAAGCACTCAAGCATAATAGGCAAAGGTAAAACTCAAAAGAAAAGACCTAAACTGAAAGTTCAAGGGAAGAGCTTTCATTTGCAAAAACAATCAATCAAATCAGAGATACGAAACTCGAACTACGATCAAAAGAAGTTTGAAAACAAATCTGCTTGAAACCAAATTTTAAATTTTCAAAATCATGTTTAAGTTGATTATCTAGATAGAGGGGAGCAAGATGAAGATTTTGGCATTGGTTTCACTGGATTTGAAAAAACGAGCAAAAAGTAGCGAAGGTTTGAAGATCAAGGACTAATCTGCGATAAAAGTAATTACTGATAGGTCTCTGGCCGAAAATAAAACTAAAAATAAAAAGCTAACAAACGAACGTTCATTAACAGAATCTAATGAAAGAATACGTTCTCTAACAAAGAGAATCAGGTGAACGTTCATTAACTAGAAAACCTAAAAAAATAAAACCGATCTAACAGAATAAACCAAAAACAATGGGGCAGTTTTGCTTCGGTTTTACCGGCTCAGGGTGGGAAAACCAGCGGCGGCTTCCTCCGATGAGCAGTGAAAGCCGCGTGGGCGGCGGCTTCGGCAGCGGCGCGGGGCGGTGGCGCTTGCGGCGGTGGCGGCTCGAAGTGGCAGCGGCGGCGGCGTTGTGGGCGGCGGGGCGATGGTGGCGGAGAGAGAGGGGGCGTCACGCTTTTAAAGGGGGGAATGCGGCTTGGAGGAGGGGGCATGAGGGCGGAGGCAGAGTCCGGCTCAGACTCTGCCGGCGGCGGCAGGGCGGACTCCCGCGCGGGGGAAGGCGGTGGCGACTGGGCCTTGGCCCGGCTCGGCTGGGCCGGCCCAGGAAGAAGTTTTTTAACAATAATTTCGCCCGGATGAAAAAAAATCCAAAATAAAATAAATAAAAATCCTAAAATCCAAAAAATGATTTTCATGATCCTCTCCTAATATTTAGGATAGCATGAACATTTTTCTAGGGCTAAAATGCAATTTTTCCTAATTTACTCGAATAAAAACTCAAATAAAAACCAAATGAAATAAATATTTTTATTTAAAATTAAATTTCCATTATTTCCGCTGTTTTGAAGAACTCATATTATCTTCTCTTATTTTATTTATTTTGAAATAATTGGAAAAATAATTTCAAACAAAAATCACTTTGATCCAATTTACCAATTTTGAAAATTCAAAAAATGGATTTTTTTTGTGTTGCTTAAGGTCTCTAGGATCAAAATATCCAAATAAACCAAATTAAAAAATGCAAAGAGCATGGATGCATATGATGACCTAATGATTAACATCCAAATTGAAATTTGGGATGTTACAAACCTACCCCTTAAGATGAATCCCGCCCTCGAGATTCAAGTTGGCTAGCAAATAGGTGTGGGTGGTCTTTCCATAGGTCTTCTCGCTCCCAGGTGGCTTCCTCCTCGGTATGGTGGCTCCACTAAACTTTGCAAAATTTGATGACCTTGCTGCATGTAATTCAGCTGGCAAACTCGAGAATCTTGACAGGTTTCTCCTCGTAGGTTAGGTCACTCTCCAACTGAATTGCTTCCAGGGGCATTGTATCTCTTAGAGGAATATCGGCCATCTCAGCATGACACTTCTTCAACTGGGAAACATGAAACACATCATGAGCTCCTGACAAACCTTCGAGTAACTTCGACTTGTAGGCCACTTCTCCCATACGTTCCAAAACTTGGTATGGTCCTACAAATCTAGGGGCGAACTTTCCTTTGACTCCAAATCGTTTAACTCCTCGGAGTGGTGACACACGAAGATATGCTTTGTCTCCGATTTCCTAAACTACCTCCTTGCGTTTAGTATCGACATAACTCTTCTGCATGGACTGAGCTACCTTCAGTCTATCACGAATTAACTTAACCTTCTCTTCGGACTCTTTGATTAAATCTGGTCCGAACAACTGACGGTCTCCCACTTCATCCCACATCAATGGTGTCCTACACCTTCTTCCATACAAGGCTTCAAAAGGGGCCATCTTCAAACTAGCCTGGTAGTTGTTGTTGTATGAGAACTCTGCATAGGGAAAATTATAGTCCCAACTAGATCCATAATCTAGCGCACAAGCTCTCAACATGTCCTCCAGAATCTGATTGACTCTCTCGATCTGTCCATCTGTCTGCGGATAAAGGCTGTACTGAACTCTAGCCTGGTACCCAAAGTCTGGTGTAACTGATTCCAAAACTTTGAAGTAAACTGTGTTCCTCTATCTGATATGATGGTCCTCGGAACTCCATGCAGACATACCATCCTGGTCATATATATCTTGGCCAACTTCGCACTCGTATAGGTGGTTTTCACGGGGATAAAGTGAGCCACTTTGGTCAAACGATCTACTACTACCAAGATAGAGTCATATCCTGATCGGGTCCTGGATAATCCGGTGATAAAATCCATGCCAAGTTTATCCCACTTCCATTCGGGTATCGGCATAGGCTGTAGTAATCCTGCTGGCTTCTAGTGTTCTGCCTTAACTCTCTGACATACATCACATACTGCTACATACTCGGCAATATCCTTCTTCATACCTGTCCACCAGAAACGTTCCTTCAAATCCAAATACATCTTGGTGTTTCCGGGGTGAATTGAGTATGGTGAGTCATGAGCTTCCTGAAGTATTAACTTCCTGATCTCTGGGTCATTTGGCACATAAATACGGTCCTCAAAACATAAAGTTTCATGTTTGTACTCACAAAACCCTTGGCTTTTCCTTTACTAATCTTCTCCTTTATCTCAGAAATCTCCTTATCATTCTTCTAGGCTTCTCGAATCTTTCCCAATAACGTGGACTAAACTTCAAAAGCTGCAACAAAACCTCTCAGAACTATCTCCAAACGAAGTTCCTTGAGATCGTCGGTTAACTCCTGCGGTAAACCTCCGGTTACTAGAGTATTTACATAAGTCTTGCGACTTAAAGTGTCTGCTACAACATTGGCCTTTCCTGGATGATAGTGTAACTTCATATCATAATCCTTTATGAGCTCCAACCATCTCCTTTGCCTGAGATTCAACTCCTTCTGCGTGAAAATATACTTCAAGCTCTTATGATCCGTGTAAACATCACAACGGTTTCCAATAAGAAAATCTCTCCAGGTCTTGAGCGCATGCACTACGGCTGCTAACTCCAAATCATGTGTAGCATAAATCGATTCATGAGGTCGAAGCTGTCGTGAGGCATATGAAACAACTCTTCTCTCTTGCATAAGTACACCTCCAAGTCCCAGGCGAGAAGCGTCACAATAAACTTGGAAATCCTTGCGTATATCCAGAAGAATTAGCACTGGGGCTGCAACTAAACGTTTCTTCAACTCCTGAAAACTGGCCTCACATTCTTTGGTCCATTTGAACCTTGTGTCCTTCTTCAATAACTCTGTCATGGGCTTCGCAATCTTGGAAAAATTCTCAATGAATCTCCTATAATATCCTGGGTGCCAACCACTCAATGACAGAATGAACCTTGGTATGGTCTACTGCTATACCTTCTCCTGATATAACATGTCCCAGAAATCCAACTTATTTCAACCAAAACTCACATTTTCTGAACTTGGCATATAGTTGATGTTCCCTGAGCTTCTCGAGAACTAAGAACAAATGTTCCTTGTGTTCTTCTTCATTCTTCGAGTACACCAATATGTCATCAATGAACACCACAACAAACTTATCCAAGGACTCCATGAACACCTTATTCATCATACTCATAAAATAGGCAGGGGCGTTAGTCAATCCAAAAGACATGACTGTGTACTCATATAGCCCATACCTTGTGGTAAAAGTTGTCTTAGGTATATCCTGTTCTCAAATCTTCAACTGGTGGTATCCCGATCGAAGATCGATCTTGGAGAATACTTTGGCTCCATGTAGCTGGTCAAACAAATCGTTGATCATCCGTAGTGGGTATTTGTTCTTGATCGTCACTTCATTCAATGCATGATAATCAACAACCATTCTCAAGGATCCATCCTTCTTCTCAACTAAGAGCACTGGGGCTCCCCACGGTGATGAACTTGGTCAGATGTAACCTTTCTCCAATAACTCCTTAATCTGCTTCTTAATTTCCTCCAGATCATTTGCGGGCATCCGGTACGGTCTCTTCGATATTTGTCAGGTGCCAGGCTATAGCTCTATCAAAAATATATATGTCGATCCGGTGGAATGCCAGGTAATTCCTCTGGAAAAACATCAGGGTAATCCCTTACAACTGGCTCTTCCTCCTGAACAACTCCCGAAAGGGAATTTACTTGAGTCCTCCTTGGCGCATGCCTGGATACATATACTTGATCCTCTTTCCCTCAGGGGTGGTTAGTAGTATCGACTTACTAGCACAGTCGATGTTTCCTCCACACTTCGATAACCAATACATACCTAGTATTATATCCAATCCTTGTGACTCCAAAATTATTAGGTTTGAGGGAAAAACATGGCTACCAATGGTTAACGGTAACCGATCACACCATCGACTGGCCGTATACTCCGCTCCTGGTGAGCTTACTAACATGGGTGACCTAAGGGCTAAGGTTGGCAATTTAAACTTGTCCACAAATCCCCTTGATATGTATGAATGCGATGCACCAGTGTCAAAAAGAACAAGAGCGGTAAATGACTTAATCAAAAACTTACCAATCACTGCGTCAGGCTGCTCTTCAACTTCCTCCACATTGATGCGGTTCACCTGGCCTCTGGTGAAGGGATTGGGCTTCTTTATAGAGCTTCCATTTCCATTGCCATTCTTTATCTCAGGGCATTCGTTGGCGTAATGTCCAGTCTTCCCGCACTTGAAACAGGTAACGTGACTCATATCCTTCTTGGCGGGTGTTGCTGGGTTGGAACGACTCTGACTGTTGCTTCCTCCATTCCCATTTCCATTCTTAGGACCACTGTGGTTATGCAAACTCCCTCCATTGCGATTGTGGCCTCCATGGTTATGATGGGTATGTCCTCCCGAGTTCAGGGTAAAACGAGGCTTCTACTGAGCTCCAGAGTTGTACTTCCCCTGTCCATACTTTCGTTTGCGGTTTTCAATCTGTTGTTGCTTGCTTTCAATCATGAGAGCCCTATCTACCAACTCCTGGTACTTGGCAAAAGTTGCCACCATCAAATGCATACTCAACTCATCGTTTAGCCCCTCCATAAACTTCTCCTGCTTTGCGGCATCTGTGGCCACACCATCTGGGGCATAGCGAGCTAACTTGCTGAACTCATCCACGTACTGCCCCACAGTACGATTTCCCTGGCGTAAGTTGTGAAACTCGCGCTTCTTCATGCTCATAGCTCCAGTTAAGACATGTGCAGTGTGGAATGCTTGCTGAAACTGATCCCAAGTGACATTAGCCATGGGGAAAGTGGAAGTGTAGTTCTCCCACCATGAGGCTACGGGTCCGTCTAGTTGATGTGCGGCAAAGCGCACCTTCTCAGCATCTGTGCAACCTGCGGTGGTCATCTCCCGTCCAATCCTGCGGAGCCAGTCATCAGCAACAATCGGCTCGGTGCTACTAGAAAACACCGGCGAATTCAACCTTAGAAAACGGGCTAGGTTGTCAACTAGTGGTGGTGGCGGTGGGTTGTTGTTGTTGTTGCCTTGGTTCTCGACTAGCAACTGCATCAAGGCATTCTGCTGTTGGATCAACTGAGTGAGCTCCGGTGGGAAGACGAATCCGGGGTCACGTCTCAGAGGCATCTAATAGGTTGAGAGGGGTGAGAACAGAATAGAGTGAGTTCTAAAGAGATATCACTACCCATATGCACATGAGACAAACACATTCATTTCACACCAATTAATTCAAATAAGATCATACAATCGATCTAAGCTACAGTTACAAAATGCTCAGACTATTACTATATACATGGGAGAATACTACTGATAATATGGTGGTCGACTAGAAATTTTGATCGATGGATGACTCCATGATATCTACTCCAGCTTCGTCTTCATAGTCATCATCGCTGTCGTTGTCAGAGTCGGTGTCGTCGAGTATGATGTAGTCTTCGGAACGGATGTCCTTTTCAGGTTCGGGATCTCCCATGAATATTTCTATCTTTTTCTTCAGGTCTTCATTCTTCTCCAGGAATACTGCAATTTCTTCTTCATATCCATCGCGTGTAGACTTGAGTTCCTCTTCTAGCTCCACATTCCTGGTCATCACCTTCTTCATGTCTATCATGTAGGAACACATTTGGTTCTCCTGACGATGAATGTGCTGATTTAACTCCTGTATGTAGGCTGCAATGGACTTGTCCTTTCTGGTGCAAATCATCTCCCATTGCTCATCTCGGCATCCACATATCTGGTAGATCGTGTCCTTAAGATCCTTGTTGTATACCTTACCGATGCGTCCAATGGCGATGTGGGTGGCCATGCTCTTTCCAAGACTCCAGGTTGGTGCATCAAAGGAAAACTCTATGGACTCGGTAACTGGCATGAACGTCCTTCCTGGAATATGAACATGAATCATCCAACGCTCCTCTTCTGGTAGAGTGGCGGTGTTGGTCCCGGTGAAGCTTGGTATGCCGATGCTCAGGTACCTTGTGACTTCCTTCACGTGTCGTCCGAAAGGGGTGTCATCATCCGGTTGAGTGAACTTGTTCCTCGGATCCGCCAACTATAGAGTAGAAATGGAGAAGAGTCGGAAATGAGTAGAGAAGACTATCATGTGGCTTGTCCTAGTGGTCGTGTCCTATAGTCAGCGTGTGCTCTGATACCATCTTGTAGCGGCCCGACCTCACACGGTCAAGTCTCTGTGCTTAAGTGTCATCCCTGGATCGGTATTGCTAACACACATAGTACTCAAGGATTTATTGCAGAGTTTTAATCACACACTTATTACATCGAGAGTCCCAAAAAGAGAACTTATTACAATAATATGGCTGAAAGCCATCTAAATAAGATAACCATGGAAGCTTCAAAGATAAATGACTCCATCCAACTCCACGGCAAAATGAGTGCATGACAACGACCTAACGCACCTTACTCTTCGTCTGAAAATTCTGCAACATAAAACGTTGCAGCCTATGTAGGTCAGCACATGGAATATGCTGGCAAGATAACACTATAGAGCAATGAACAAAATAACAGCTATCACTACATGCATATAAGGCTGGTGGAGGCTCTATGGTTTATCATTTGCATAAAGCTAGTTTTTCCCTACAACAAAGGAATATATTCTATTTAACTACATAATTTGTTGAAATCATTGAGAAGCTAACCCCAATTCAATCCCAAAATTAAAAGTTATAACCCGACAAATTAATTAAGCAAAGTGATGAGATCAACATAATAATTCAAACACCAGATACTCAAGATGTCCGTAACCGGGGACACGACTAGTCATGATTAGTTTGTACACTCTGCATAGGTTTGCGCACTTTTCCCCACAAGACTCGATCTCCTCCGTTAAATTTCTCGCACTACATGATGTTTGAGAAACGGATGACCACGACACAGTCTTTCAGAAGCATTAACTATTTACGATGGGTAGACAGTACCACCTACATCCCCTACATAATGGCTAGTCTACCACTGAAAGAGGTCACACAACATACTCAACTATGCCAGAGTCCATAATGGCTTGTGGCTGCACACGGAAGTTTCCAGCATGAATAACATTATGATCCCTTTGAGCTTGGCTGGCAAACCATAGGATGATCACACGGGTTCCCCAGGATCTCCTTGGACTACACTGGTATATCCCCAGGTGCCCACAACCAATCCACCCAGATGTTTATTAAAGTAGCCACCTTAAGTTAAACCTTATTTAACAATAACTCTCACATCTTTCATGAATCCTCTCAAAACCAATCCACGTCTATGAGCATAGCATAGCAGTATAAGCATAACGTAGTAACACCCAAGGTTTGAATAAAAAGCAATAGGTTCCTACCTCATCAACTACTTCCCACATACCCACATGTTATCAAATCCTACTCAATGCAATGTTTGAGGGTTGAAACTAATGCATAAGAACTAGGTAATAAAGGGATATAATCAAAGTGTTACTTGTCTTGCTGACGATAGGAAAACCAACAAACAATAGCACACATAAGCACTCAAGCATAAGAGGCAAAGGTAAAACTCAAAAGAAAATATCTAAACTGAAATTTCAAGTAAAGAGCTTCGATTTGCAAAAAGAATCAATCAAATCGGAGATACGAAACTCAAACTACGATAAAGAAAAGTTCAAAATCAAATCTACTTGAAACCAAATTTTAATTTTTCAAAATCATGTTCAAGTTGATTATCTGGATAGAGGGGAACAAGACGAAGATTTTGGCGTTGGTTTCACTGGATTTGGACAAACGAGCAAAAAGTAGCGAAGGTTTGAAGATCAGGAACTAATATGTGATAAAAGTAATTACAGGTAGGTCCCTGGCCAAAAATAAAACTAAAAAGAAAAAACTAACGAACGAACGTTCGTTAACAGAATCTAAAGAAAGAATATGTTCGCTAACAGAGAGAATCGGGTGAACGTTCGCTAACTAGAAAACATAAAAAAATAAAACCGATCTAAGAAATAAACCAAAAAACTGGAGCGGTTTAGCTTCATTTTTACTGCCTCGGGGTGGGAAAACCGGCGGCCGCTTCCTCCGGCGAGCAGTGGCAGCAGCATGGGCGGCATCAACGGTAGTGGTGGCAGGCGGCGTCGGCGACGGGAGGCGGGTCGGCGGCTGCGGCAGCGGCGCGGGGCGGCGGCGGCTGCGGCGTTGAGGGCGGTGGTGGCGGAGAGAGAGGGGGCGGCACACTTTTAAAAGGGGGCGGCGGCTTGTAGGAGGGGGCACAGCGGTGGAGGCGGGGAGGAATTCCGCGCGGGGAAGGCGGCGGCAACTGGGCCTTGGCCTAGATTGGCTGGGCCGGCCGAGGAAGATGTTTTTCTTACTATAATTTCGCCCGAAAGAAAAAAAATCCAAAATAAAATAAATAAAAATCCTGAAATCCAAAAAATGATTTTCACAGTCCTCTCCTAATATTTAGGAGAGCATGAACATTTTTATGGGGCTAAAATGCAATTTTTCCTAATTTACTCGAATAAAAACTCAAATAAAAACCAAATAAAATAAATATTTTTGTTTAAAATTAAATTTCCATTTTTTCCTCTATTTCGAAGAAGTCATATAATCTTCTCTCATTATTTTATTTATTTTGAAATAATTGGAAAAATAATTTCAAACAAAAATCACTTTGATCCAATTTACCAATTTTGAAAATTCAAAAATGGATTTTTTTGTGAAAACCTCCAACTCTCTCAAATGGTCCTTTAGTTTCTTAAGGCCTCTAGGATCAAAATATCCAAATAAACCAAATTAAAAATGCAAAGAGCATGGATGCATATGATGACCTAATGATTAACATCCATATTGAAAATTGGGATGTTACATCACTTCTTTCGAGAGAAACTTTTTCTAAAAAAGGATCCATTCTTAGCAACGAATATCTTGCCTTCGGATCTGTGATAGAAGGTGTACCCAACAGTTTCTTTTGGGTATCCTATGAAGACACATTTCTCCGATTTGGGTTCGAGCTTATCAGGTTGAAGCTTTTTCACATAAGCATCATAGCCCCAAACTTTAAGAAACTTTCTTGCTAAACCACAGTTCATATAGTATCATGCCAGCGTATTTAGATGGTGCCCTATTTAACATGAATGCATCTATCTCTAATGCATAACCCCAAAACGATAGTGATAAATCGGTAAGAGACATCATAGATCGCACCATATCTAATAAAGTACGGTTATGACGTTCGGACACACCATTACGTTGTGGTGTTCCAGGTGGCGTGAGTTGCGAAACTATTCCGTAGTGTTTCAAATGAAGACCATACTCGTAACTCAAATATTCTCCTCCACGATCAGATCGTAGAAACTTTATTTTCTTGTTACGATGATTTTCCACTTCACTCTGAAATTCTTTGAACTTTTCAAATGTTTCAGACTTATGTTTCATCAAGTAGATATACCCATATCTGCTCAAATCATCTATGAAGGTCAGAAAATAACAATACCCGCCGCGAGCCTCAACACTCATTGGATTGCATACATCGGTATGTATTATTTCCAGTAAGTCAGTTGCTTGCTCCATTGTTCCAGAGAACAAATTCTTAGTCATCTTGCCCACGAGGCATGGTTCACAAGCATAAAATGATTCATCATCAAGTGATTCCAAAAGCCCATCGGCATGGAGTTTCTTCATACGCTTTACACGAATATGACCTAAACGGCAGTGCCACGTATAAGTTGCACTATCATTATTAACTTTGCATATTTTGGCTTCAATATTATGAATATGTGTATCACTACGATCGAGATTCAATAAACCATTCACCTTGGGTGTATGACCTCAAAAGGTTTTATTCATGTAAGCAGAATAACAATTATTCTTTATCTTAAATGAAAAACCGTATTGCAATAAACATGATCCAATCATATTATGCTCAACGCAAACACCAAATAACATTTATTTTTGGTTCAACACTAATCCCGAAGGTAAAGGGGGTGTGCGATGGTGATCTTATCAACCTTGGAATCACTTCCAACTCACATCTTCACTTCGCCCTCAACTAGTCTCTGTTTATTTTGCAACTCCCGTTTCGAGTTACTACTCTTAGCAACTGAACCAGTATCAAATACTGAGGGGTTGCTATAAACACTCGTAAAGTACACATCAATAACATGTATATCAAATATACTTTTGTTCACTTTGCCATCCTTCTTATCCGCTAAGTATCTAGGGCAGTTCCACTTCCAGTGACCATTTCCTTTGCAATAAAAGCACTCAGTTCCAGGCTTGGGTCTAGGTTTGGGCTTCTTCATGGGAGCAGCAACTTGCTTGCTATTCTTCTTTGAAGTTCCTCTTTCTTTCCCTTTGCCCTTTTCTGGAAACTAGTGGTCTTGTTAACCATCAACACTTGATGCTATTTCTTCATTTCTACCTTCGCCGATTTCAGCATCGTGAAGAGCTTGGGAATTACTTTCGTCATCCCTTGCATATTATAGTTCATCACTAAGTTCGAGTAACTTGGTGATAGTGACTAGAGAACTTTGTCAATTACTATCTTATCTGGAAGATTAACTCCCACTTGATTCAAGCAATTGTAGTACCCAGACAATCTGAGCACATGCTCACTGGTTGAGCTATTCTGCTCCATCTTGTAGGCAAAGTACTGTCATAGGTCTCTTACCTCTCGACACGGGCACGAGTATGAAATACCAATTTCAACTCTTAGAACATCTTATATGCTCTGTGGCGTTCAAAAACATTTTTGAAGTCCTGGTTCTAAGCTATAAAGCATGGTGCACTAAACTATTAAGTAGTCATCATACCGAGCTTTGTCAAACGTTCATGATGTCTGCATTTGCTCCTGCAGTAGTTATGTCACCTAGCGGTGCATCAAGGACATAATTCTTCTATGCAGCAACGAGGATAATCCTCAGATCACAGATCCAATCCGCACCATTGCTACTATCATCTTTCAACATAGTTTTCTCTAGGAACATATCATAAATAAAATAGGGAAGCTATACGCGAGCAATTGATCTACAACATAGATATGCAAATACTATCAGGACTAAGTTCATGATAAATTGAAGTTCAATTAATCATATTACTTAAGAACTCCCACTTAGATAGACAAACCTCTAATCATCTAAGTGATCACGTGATCCATATCAACTAAACCATGTCCGATCATCACGTGAGATGGAGTAGTCTTCAATGGTGAACATCTCTATGTTGATCATATCTACTATATGATTCACGTTCGACCTTTCGGTCTCTAGTGTTCCGAGGCCATATTTGCATATGCTAGGCTCGTCAAGTTTAACCCGAGTACTCTGCATGTGCAAAACTGGCTTGCACCCGTTGTATGTGAACGTAGAGCTTATCACACCCGATCATCATGTGGTGTCTGAGGACGAAGAACTATGGCAACGGTGCATACTCAGGGAGAACACTTATATCTTGAAATTTTAGTAAGGGATCATCTCATAATGCTACCGTCATTACTAAGCAAAATAAGATGCATAAAAGATAAACATCACATGCAATCAAAATATGTGACATGATATGGCCATCATCATCTTGTGCCTTTGATCTCCATCTCCAAAGTACCGTCATGATGTCCATCGTCACGGGCATGACACCATGATCTCTATCAATGTGTCGTCACATGGTCGTCTCGCCAACTATTGCTTTTGCAACTATTGCTATCGCATAGCGATAATGTAATGCAATAATATGGCGCTTGCATCGTATGCAATAAAAAGACAACCATAAGGCTTTTGCCAGTTGCTGATAACTTTAACAAAACATGATCATCTCATACAAAAATGTATATATCATCACGTCTTGACCATATCACATCACAGCAAGCCCTGCAAAAAACAAGTTAGACGTCCTCTACTTTGTTGTTGCAAGTTTTACGTGGCTGCTACAGGCTGAGGAAGAACCGTTCTTACCTACGAATGAAAAACCACAACGCGGTATAGTGATTGCTTTTTGATCTTCAGAAAGAACCATGTTCATTGAATCCGATTCAACTAAAATTGGAGAAACTGACACCCACCAGCCACCTATGTGCGAAGCACGTTAGTAGAACCAGTCTCGCGTAAGCGTACGCGTAATGTCGGTCTGAGCCGCTTCATCCAACAATGCCGTTGAATCAAGAAACTAGTGACAGCAAGCAATATGTATATACCCATGCCCACAACTCCTTTGTGTTCTACTCATGCATATAACATATACGCATAGACCTGGCTCGGATGCCACTATTTGGGAACACAGTAATTTCAAAAAAAAATCCTACAAACACGCAAGATCTATCATGGTGATGCATAGCAACGAGGGGGGAAGAGTGTTGTCCATGTACCCTCGTAGACCGTCAGCGAAGCGTTATGACAACGCGGTTGATGTAGTCGTACGTCTTCACGATCCGACTGATCCTAGTCTATGGGGTCACTGCACACGGCTAAGGGATCAATGATCAACTTGTGTGTCTATGGGGTGCCCCCTGGCCACGTATATAAAGGAGGGGAGGGAAGAGGTGGCCGCCCCGAGGGGGCGTGCCAGGTGTGGGGAATCCTACTAGGACTCCCCAGTCCAAGTAGGATTCCCCTCCCCTTTCCTATTCAGACTAGGAGAGAAGGAAAGAGAGGGAGAGAGAAGGAAAGGGGGCCGCGCCCCCACCCCTTGTCCAATTCAGTTTGGGCAGGGGGGAGGCGTGCACCACCTCTTGTCCCTTCTCCCCACTCTCCACTAAACCCTAATAAGGCCCATTACTTCTCCCGGTGAATTCCCGTAACTCCCCGGTACTCCGAAAAATATCCGAATCACTCGGAACCTTTCCGAAGTCCGAATATAGTCGTGCAATATATCGATCTTTACGTCTCGACCATTTAGAGACTCCTCGTCATGTCCGTGATCTCATTCGGGACTCTGAACAACCTTCGGTACATCAAATCACATAACTCATAATACCAATCGTCATCGAACGTTAAGCGTGCGGACCCTACAGGTTCGAGAACTATGTAGACATGACCGAGACACATCTTCGGTTAATAACCAATAGCAGAACCTAGATGTTCATATTGGCTCCCACATATTCTACGAAGATCTTTATCGGTCAAACCGCATAACAACATACTTTGTTCCCTTTGTCATCGGTATGTTACTTGCCCGAGATTCGATCATCGGTATCTCAATACCTAGTTCAATCTCGTTACCGGCAAGTCTCTTTACTCGTTCCATAATGCAACATCTTGTAACTAACTCATTGGTCACATTGCTTGCAAGGCTTATAGTGATGTGCATTACCGAGAGGGCCTAGAGATACCTCTCCGACAATCGGGGTGACAAATCCGAATCTTGATCTATGCCAACTCAACAAACACCATCGGAGACACCTGTAGAGCATCTTTATAATCACCCAGTTATGTTGTGACGTTTAATAGCACACTAAGTGTTCCTCCGGTATTCGGGAGTTGCATAATCTCATAGTCATAGGAACTTGTATAAGTTATGGAGAAAGCAATAGCAATAAACTAAACGATCATAGTGCTAAGCTAATGGATGGGTCAAGTCAATCACATCATTCTCTAATGATGTGATCCCGTTTATCAAATGACAACTATTGTCCATGGCTAGGAAACTTAACCATCTTTGATTAACGAGCTAGTCAAGTAGAGGCATACTAGTGACACTCTGTTTGTCTATGTATTCACACATGTATCAAGTTTCCGGTTAATACAATTCTAGCATGAATAATAAACATTTATCATGATATAAGGAAATATAAATAACAACTTTATTATTGCCTCTAGGGCATATTTCCTTCAGCCTTCGGCCTAGTTAGGCGGGAAACTTTTTTTTAAATAAAATTTCGCCCGAAGAAATTCCTAATAAAATAAAATAAAACTAAAAATCCCAGAAACAATTTTCACCATCTAAACCTATTATTGAGAACAAAGTGAACATTTTTCTGGCCTAAAATGCAATTTTCAAAAATGCATATTTTTCTAAATTCAAATAAAATATAAATTTGATTTCAAATTTCTTCTCCAATATTCCTCTCCTTTTAAGAAGTCATATTATCTTCACTCTTTTATTTTTAATATTGGAAATAATTGGAGAGAATAATATAAAAATCAAAATGATCCTCTTTTCAAATCTGATAAAATTCAAATATGAAAATTTATGAAATCCTCAACTCTCTCCTTGGGTCCTTGAGTTGCTTAAGATTCCTAGGATCACAACCAAATATGCAAATAAAATATGATATGCATATGATGACCTATGTATAACATCCAAATTGAAAATTTGGGATGTTACAAACCTACCCCCCTTAAGATGAATCTCGCCCTCAAAATTTGGGTTGGCTAGAGAATAGGTGTGGGTGGTCTTTCCGTACGTCTTCTTCTATTTCCCAGGTGACTTCACCCTCGGTATGGTGGTTCCATTGAACTTTACAAAACTTGATAACCTCGCTGCGAGTAACTCGGCTGGCAAACTCGAGAATCTTAACGGGTTTCTCCTCGTAGGTTAGATCACTCTCCAACTGAATTGCTTCCAGGGGCACTATATCTCTTAGAGGAATATCGGCCATCTCAGCATGGCACTTCTTCAACTGGGAAACGTGAAACACATCATGAACTCCTGACAATCCTTTGGGTAATTCCAACTTGTAGGCAACTTCTCAAATACGTTCCAGAACTCGGTATGGTCCTACAAATCTCGGGGCTAACTTTCCCTTAACTCGAAATCGTTTAACTCCTCGGAGTGGTGACACACGAAGATACGCTCTGTCTCCAATCTCGTAGACTACCTCCTTGCGTTTTGTATCGGCATAACTCTTCTACCTGGACTGAGCTACCTTTAGTCTATCTCGGATCAACTTAACCTTCTATTCAGATTCTTCGATCAAATCTGGTCCAAACAACTGACGGTCTCCTACTTCATCCCACATCAATGGTGTCCTGCATCTCCTTCCATACGGAGCTTCAAAAGGGGCCATCTTCAAACTAGCCTGACAGTTGTTTTTGTATGAGAACTCTGCGTAGGGAAAATTATCTTCCCAACTAGATCCATAATCCAGCGCACAAGCTCTCAACATGTCCTCCAGAATCTGATTGACTCTCTCTGTCTGTCCATCGGTCTGCGGATGAAAGGCTATACTGAACCCTAGCCTAGTACCCAAAGTCTGGTGCAGCTGATTCCAAAACTTTGAGGTAAACCGTGTCCCTCTATCTGATACGATGGTCCTCGGAACTCCATGCTGACATACGATCCTAGTCATATATATCTTGGCTAACTTCGCGCTTGTATATGTGGTTTTCAAGAGGATAAAGTGAGCCACTTTGGTCAAGCGATCAACTACTACCCAGATTGAGTCATATCCTGATCTGGTCCTAGGTAATCCAGTAATGAAATTCATGCCAAGTTTATCCCACTTCCAATCAGGTATCGGCATAGGCTGTAATAATCCGGCTGGCTTCTGATGTTCTGCCTTCACTCTCTGACATACATCACATACAGCTACATACTCAGCAATATCCTTCTTCATACCTGTCCATTAGAAACGTTCCTTCAAATCCAAATACATCTTGGTGTTTCCGGGGTGAATCGAGTATGGCGAGTCATGAGCTTCCTGGAGTATTAACTTCCTGATATCCGCATTGTTGGGCACATATACACGATCCTCAAACCATAAAGTCACGTGCTCATCCTCACGAAAACCTTTGGCTTTTCCTTTGCTCATCTTCTCCTTTATCTCAGCGATTTCCTTATCATCCTTCTGAGCTTCTTGAATCCTTCCCAATCATGTAGACTGAACCTCCATTGCTGCAACAAAACCTCTTGGAACTATCTCCAAATGAAGTTCCTTGAGATCGTCTACTAATTCCTGCGGTAATCCTCCGCTTACGAGGGTATTTGCATAACTCTTGCGGCTCAAAGCGTCTGCTACGACATTGGCCTTTCCTGGATGTTAATGCAATTTCATATCATAATCCTTTATGATCTCCAACCATCTCCTCTGCCTGAGATTCAACTCCTTCTGCGTGAAAATGTACTTTAGACTCTTGTGATCCGTGTACACATCACAGCGGTTTCCAATCAGAAAATGTCTCCAGGTCTTGAGCGCATGCACTATGGTTGCTAACTCCAAATCATGTGTGGCATAATTCAACTCATGAGGTCGAAGCTATCGTGAGGCATATGAAACAACTCTTCCATCTGGCATAAGTACACCTCCATGTCCCAAGCAAGAAGCATCGCAATACACTTGGAAATCTTTGCGTATATTCGGAAGAATCAGTACTGGGGCTGTAACCAAACGTTTCTTCAACTCCTGAAAACTGGCCTCATAATCCTCGGTCCATTTGAACTTGGTGTCCTTCTTCAACAACTCTGTCATGGGTTTCGCAATCTTGGAAAAAATCTCAATGAATCTCCGATAATATCCCGTGAGTCCCAGAAAAGTTCAGATCTCTCCAACTGAGGTGGGTGCCAAACACTCAATGACAGATTGAACCTTGCTAGGGTCTACTATTATACCTTCTCCTGATATAACATGTCCAAGAAATCCAACTTCTTTCAACCAAAACTCACACTTGCTGAATTTGGCATATAACTGATGTTCCCTGAGCTTCTCGAGAACTAGACGCAAGTGTTCCTTGTGTTCCTCTTCATTCTTTGAGTACACCAAAATATCATCAATGAACACCAAAACAAACTTATCCAAAAACTCCATGAACACCCTGTTCATCATACTCATAAAATAGGCAGGGGCATCAGTCAATCCAAATGACATGACCATGTACTCATATAGCCCGTACCTTGTGGTAAAAGTTGTCTTAGGTATATCCTGTTCTCGGATCTTCACTGGTGGTATCCTGATCTTGGAGAATACTTTATCTCATTTCAATTGGTCAAACGGATCATTGATCATCGGTAGTGGATACTTGTTCTTGATCGTCACTTCATTCAATGCCCGATAATCAACAACCATTCTCAAAGATCCATCCTTCTTGTCAACTAAGAGGGTTGGGGCTCCCAACGGTGATGAACTTGGTCGGATATATTCTTTCTCCAATAACTCCTTAATCTGCTTCTTAATTTCCTCCAGATCATTTGCGGGCATCTGATACGGTCTCTTCGATATTGGTCTGGTACCTGGCAACAGCTCTATCAAAAACTCTATCTCTTGATCTGGCGGCATGCCTGGTAGTTCCTCTGGAAATACATCCGGGTAATCCTTCACAACAGGCACTTCTTCCTAAACAAATCCCGTGAGAGAATTTACTTGGGTCCTCCTTGGCGCATGCCTAGATAGATACTTGATCCTTTTTCCCTCCTAAGTGGTGAGTAGAATTGACTTACTAGCGCAATCGATATTTCTTCCATGCATGGATAGCCAATCCATGCCTAATATCACATCCAATCCTTGTGACTCCCAAACTATTGGGTCTGAGGGGAAAACCTGCCTACCTATGGTCAATGGCATCTGAAAATATCCACTGCTTGCCATATACTCCTCTCTAGGTGAGCTTACTAACATAGGTGTCTTAAGAACGTTGGTGGGCAACTTATACTTATCCACAAATCCCCTTGATATGTATGAAAGCGATGCACCAGTATCAAAAAGAACTATTGCAGTAAATGACTTAATCAGGAACTTACCTATAACTGCATCTGGTTGTTCTTCAACCTCCTCCACGTTAACGTGGTTCACTTGTCCTCTGGTGAAAGGGTTGGGCTTCTTCCCAGAGCTTCCATTTCCATTGACATTATTCAACTTTAAGCAATCATTGGCATAGTGTCATGTCTTCCCGCACTTGTAACAAGTGACATGGCTCAGGTCCTTCTTAGCGGGTGTTGCTGGGTTGGAACGGTTCTGGCTGCTGATTCCTTCATTCCCATTTCCATTCTTAGGCCCACTGTGGTTATGTGAGCTTCCTCCATTGTGAGTATGGCCTCCATGGTTATGGGTGTAACCTCCGGAGTTAGGGGTAAAGCAAGGCTTCTACTGAGCTCCAGAATTGTACTTAGCCTCTCCATACTTCCGTTTGCGGCTCTCTATCTGCTGATGTTTGCTTCCAATCATAAGGGCCCTATCTACCAACTCCTGGTAGTTAGTAAATGTTGCCACCGTCAACTGCATACTCATCTCATCATTCAGCCCTTCCATAAACTTCTCTTGCTTCGCGACATCTGTGGCCACGTCATCTGGGGCATAGTGAGCTAAATTGCTAAACTCATCCATGTACCGTCCCATAGTACGATTTCCCTGGCATAAGTTGCGAAACTCACGCTTCTTCATGTTCATCGCTCCAGTTGAGACATCGGCGGTGCGGAAAGCTTGCTGAAAATGATCCCATGTGACATTGGCTATGGGAAAAGTGGCGGTGTAATTCTCCCACCATGAGGCTGCGGGTCCATCCAATTGGTGTGCGGCAAAGCGAACCTTCTCAGCATCTGTGCAACCTGTGGTGGTCTGCTCTCTTCCAATCCTACGGAGCCATTCATCAGCAAAAATTGGCTCGGTGCTACTTGAAAACATCGGCGGATTCAACCTTAGAAAGCGGGCTAAGTTGTCGACTGGAGGTGGTGGCGGTGGGTTGTTATTGATGTTGTTGTTGCCTTGGTTCTAGACTAGTAGCTGCATCAAGGCATTCTGCTGTTGGATCAACTGGGTGAGCTCCGATGGAAAGACAAATCCGGGGTCACGTCTCGGAGGCATCTGATAGGTTAGAGGGGAGAGATTAGAATAGAGTGAGGTCTAGAGACAAATCACTACCCATATGCACATGAGACAAACACATTCATATCACACCACTCAATTCAAACAAGGGCATACAATCGATCTAGCTACCGTTACAAAATACTCAGACTACTACTATATACATGGAGGAATACTATAGATAATATGTTGGTCGACTAGAAATTTTGATCGGAAGAAGACTCCATGATATCTGCTCCAGCTTCATCTTCATAGTCATCATGACTGTCGAGGTCAAAGTTGGTGTCGTCGATGATGATGTAGTCCTCGGGATGGTTGTCGTCTCCTGGCGCAGGGTCTCCCGTCAATACCCCTAGCTTCTTCTTCAGATCTTCATTCTTCTGCAGTAGTACTGCAATTTGCTCTTCATATCCATCACGTGTAGACTTGAGTTCCTCTTCTAGCTCCATGTTCCTGGTCATCACCTTATTTAGGTCTATCATGCTGGCGCTCATCTGGTTCTCCTGACGACGAATGTGTTGGTTTAACTCCTGGATGTAGGCTGCAATGGACTTGTCCCTCCTGGTGCAGATCATCTCCCATTGCTCATGTCGGCGTCCACATATATGGTAGGTGGTGTCCTTAAGATCCTTGTGGCATACTTCGCTGATGCGTCCCATGGCAATGTGAGCTTCCATGCTTTTTCCTAGACTCCAGGTTGGTGCGTCAAAGGAAAACTCTATGGGCTTAGTGACTGGTGTGAAAGTCCTTCCTGGAACATGTACTCGAATTGTCCAACGCTCTTCTTCAGGTAGACTCGCGGTGTAAGTCCCGGTGAAGCTTGGTATTCCGATGTTCAGGTACCTAGTGGCTTCCTTCAAGTGTCGTCCAAAAGGGGTGTCTTCATCCGGTTGAGCAAACTTGTTCCTTGGGTCTGCCATCTATAGAGTAGAAAGTGGAGAAGATTCAGAAATGAGTAGAGAAGAGTGTCCTATGGCTTATCTTAGTGGTCGTGTCCTACAGTCAGCGTGTGCTCTGATACCATCTTGTAGCGATCCGACCTCAAACGGTCAAATCTCTATGTATAAGTGTCATCCCTGGATCGGTAATGCTGACACACAGTACTTGAAGGATTTATAACAGAGTTCAATCACACACTTATTACATCGAATGTCTCAAAAAAGAACTTATTACAATAATATGGCTGAAGGCCATCTAATGAAGATAACAGCGGAAGCTTCACAGGTAAATGAGTCCATCAACTCCAACGACATAGCTGAGTGCATGACAACGACCTAGCGCACCTTACTCTTCGTCTGAAAACTCTACAACATAATACGTTGCAGCCTGTGTAGGTCAGCACATGGAATATGTTGGCAAGATAACACTATAGAGCAATGAACAAGTAACATCTATAACTATATGCATATATGGCTGGTGGAGGCTCTATGGTTATCATTTGCATAAAGCTAGTTTTTCCCTACAACAAAGGAATGTATTTTATTTAACTACAAAGTTTGTTGAAAACATTGAGAATGGTAACCCCATCTCAATCCCAAAATTAATAATCATTAAGCCAACAAGTTAATTAAGTAAAGTGATGAGATCAACATAGTAATTCAAGCACCAGATACTCAAGATGTCCATAACCAGGGACACCGCTAACCATTTAGTTTCTACACTCTGCAGAGGTTTGAGCACTTTTCCCCACAAGACTCGATCTCCTCCGTTGTATTTATCGCATTGCATGATGTTTGAGAAACGGATGACCGAGACACCGTCTTTCTGAAGAGGTCCCCTTAACCGATAGATAGGCCGGTACACCTACAATCCCCTACATCTGCTAGCCCATCATGGAAAGGATTCCCACAACTTACTCAACTATGCCAGAGCCCATAATGGCTTGTGGCTTCCCACAAAAGTTTCCAGCATGAATAACATAATGATCCCTTTGAGCCTGGGTGGCGAAACATATGAAAAATCACACGGATACCTCAGGATTCTCCTTTGGACAGCACTGGATTTCCCCAGGTGCCCACAAACCAATCCACCCAGATGTGTGTTAAAGTAGCCACCTTAAGTTAACCCTTAGTTCATAATAATACTCACAACTGTCATGAATCACTCAAACCAAACCACGTCTACGAGCATAGCATAGCAAAGTATAATAAGCGTAATGTAGTAACTCCCAAGGTTTTAATAAAAGGGCGATAGGTGCTGGCTCAACAACTACTTCCCAATACCCCATGTTAAGAAGATCCTACTCATGCAATGTTTGAGGATTGATACTAATGCATAAAAATTGGGAAATAAGGGATATGATCAAAGTGTTACTTGCCTTGCTGATGATCTGAAAACCCTAGTGACTCGTAGTAACACGCTTCGCACCCTGGAAACTCTACCGTGAACAAACAATAGCATACATAAGCAATCAAGCATAAGATGCAATGGTAAAACTCAAATGAAAAGAACCAAACTGAAACTTCAACTGAAGAGCTTCGATTTGCAAAAAGAATCAACCAAATCGGAGCTATGAAACTCAAACTATGATCAAAAGAAGTTCGAATTCAAATCTGCTTGAAACCAAATTTTAATTTGTCAAAACCATGTTCAAGTTGGTTATCTGGAAAGAGGGGAACAAGACGAAGATTTTGGCATTGGTTTCACTAGATTTGGACAAGCGAGCAAAAAGTTATGAGGGTTTGAAGATCAGCGACTGATCTGTGATAAAATTAATCGCGGATAGGTCCTTGGCCGAAAATAAAATAAAAGAAAAACCCTAACAAATGAACGTTCGCTATAAACCCTAATGAACGAAAACGTTCGCTACAGAGTAATAACGGACGAACATCCGCAATTTAGATCCAACTGGAAAACCGAAAGAAAACCCTAACTCTAAAAAACCCGGAAGATAAACCAATTCGGGTATTTTACCGGTTAACCGGAGGAAAATCGCCAGCGGCGGGGATGGCGGGATTTGGCGAGACGGCGCGGGGCGCCGGGGTCCGCGGCGAGCGCATGCGGCTGCGGTGGCAAACGCGGGTGGCGGCGCAGCAGTAGCGGCGCCGAGCGGCTTGCGGCGGCGGCGGGGTCGGCGGCGAGCACTGCGGTCGGAGTGGGGAGAGGAGGCGGTGGAGTGGCGACGCTATTTAAAGGGCGAGGGGGACAGCCTTGCGGGAGGGAGCGTGGCGGCTCGTGTCCGAGCCGGACGCGGCGACGACGGCGCTCGGCACTCCTGTCCCGAGTCGGAGAGGGAGGCGGCGCGGCGTTGCGGGCCGGCCTGCTCTGCTGGGCCTTCGGCCCAGTCGGGCGGGAAATTATTTTTTAATAAAATTTCGTCTGAAGAAAATCCTAATAAAATAAAAAAAATTCTAAAAATACCAGAAACAATTTTCACCGTCTAAACCTATTATTTAGAACAAAATGAACATTTTTCTGGCCTAAAATGCAATTTTCAAAAATGCATTTTTTTCTAAATTCAAATAAAATAGCAAATAAAATCCAAAAAAAATATAAATTCGATTTTAAAATTTCTTCTCCAATATTCCTCTCTTTTGAAGAAGTCATATTATCTTCACTCTTTTATTTTTAATATTGAAAATAATTGGAGAGAAAAATATAAAATCAAAATGATCCTCTTTTCAAATTTGATAAAATTCAAATATGAAAATTTATGAAATCCCCAACTCTCCAATAAGCCTCAAATATGAAAATTTATGAAAATTTATGAAATCCTTGGGTCCTTGAGTTGCTTAAGATTCCTAGGATCAATGTGCAAATAAAATATGATATGCATATGATGACCTATGTATAACATCTAAATTGAGAATTTGGGATGTTACAGCGATAGTTGTAGAAGCAACAGTTGGCGAGACGACCACAACGCTACGATGGAGATCAAGGTGTCGAGCCGGTGACAATGGAGATCATGACGATGCTTTGGAGATGGAGATCAAAAGCACAAGATGATGATGGCCATATCATGTCACATATTTTGATTGCATGTGATGTTTATCTTTTATGCATCTTATTTTGCTTAGTACAGTGATAGCATTATAAGATGATCCCTTAACTAAAATTTCAAGGTATAAGTCTTCTCTCTGAGTATGCACCGTTGCAACAGTTCGTCATGTTGAGACACCACATGATGATCGGGTGTGATAGACTCTACGTCCTGGCATGTACAGACATGGCCTAGGAACACTGGAGACCGAAAGGTCGAACGTGAATCATATAGTAGATATGATCAACATAGAGATGTTCACCATTAATGACTACTCCATCTCACGTGATGATCGGACATGGTTTAGTTGATCTGGATCACGTACCATTTAGATGACTTGAGGGATGTTTATCTAAGTGGGAGTTCTTAAGTAATTTGATTAATTGAACTTAACTTATCATGAACTTAGTCCTGATAGTTTTTGCATATCTATGTTGTAGATCAATGGCCCGTGCTACCGTTCCCTTGAATTTTAATGCGTTCCTAGAGAAAGCTAAGTTGAAAGATGATGGTAGCAACTACACGGACTGGGTCCGTAACTTGAGGATTGTCCTCATTGCTGCATACAAGAATTATGTCCTTGATGCACCGCTAGGTGAAAGGCTTGCTACAGGAGCAGATGTTGATATTATGAACATCTGGCAAGCTTGATCTGATGATTAATTGATAGTTCAGTGTGCCGTGCTTTACAACTTAGAGTCGGGACTTCAAAGACGTTTTGAATGTCATGGACCATATGAAATGTTCCAGGAGTTGAAGTTAATATTTCAAACAAATGCCCGAGTTGAGAGATATGAAGTCTCCAACAAGTTCTATAGCTGCAAGATGGAGGAGAACAGTTCTATCAATGAACACACACTCAAAATGTCTGGGTATCATAACCACTTGACTCGGGTGGGAGTTAATCTTCCACATGATAGTGTTATTGGCAGGGTTCTTCAATCACTACCACCAAGCTACAAAGGCTTCATGATGAACTATAATATGCAAGGGATGGACAAGACAATTCCCGAGCTCTTCGCAATGCTCAAAGCTGCGGAGGTAGAAATCAAGAAGGAGCATCAAGTGTTGATGGTTAACAAGACCACTAGTTTCAAGAAAAAAGATAAGGGAAAGAAGGGGAACTTGAAAAAGAATGGCAAGCAAGTTGCCAATCCCGGCACTACAAAAAGAAGACACATCCGTGACATTTTGGGCCGAACGATTTTTTTTCTGTCATACATATGACACTTCTATGATGATAATTGTGACAAAACCCGATATCATCATAGATGTGGTGGGCTCCTACTTCTATGACAAAAAATCATGACAGAAAATGGGCTTTTCGTCCTGGGCGGGCCGGAGACGCAGCTGCATGACATTCTTTGGGCCGTCCATGACGGAAAAAACCGTGGTAGAAGCGAGGGGGAGGAAAATTTCGGGGAGTTCCCGGTTATGGTGGGAGGTCGGGGGCCGAGCGATGCGCGTTTCTCTCGTACACATACGCGCGTGTGTGCGAGGCATTGGCTCTAACTGAACCCGAGCGAGGCCTTGCGCTCTAACTGAACCCGAGCGATTGCACTGCAGGCTACACATTACTGAACCCGAGCGATCGATTGATGGCTGTTAACTGAACCCGATCGAGCGATTCCTTCGCTACTGCTGCTAACTGAAGCCGATCGATGCTGCCTCTGGGATGAACAGTGAGCGTTGCGGGGGGTTTGGATGAACAGTGAGCGGTGGCGTTTCCTCTGGATGAACAGGACCCCGTGGTGTTGTGGAGGGCTGGATGAACAGTAGACGGTGGAGGGGTGCCCGTGGAGGGGTGGTTGAACAGGACCCCGTGGTGTGGAGGGCTGGATGAACAGTAGACGGTGGAGGGGTGGTTGAACAGTAGCCGGTGGAGTAGCGCATGATGGAGGCTGGATGAACAGGAGCCCGTGGAGGCTGGAGGAGGTCGACGGTAGCCTGTGGAGGCTGGAGGAGGTCGACGGTGGAGATGAACAGTATCCCGTGGAGTCCCGTTTTGCGGTACACCACACCCCTCCTGATGAACAGGACCCCCGTTTCGACCGTAGCGCTCCAACAGAAGTCTGTTTCGTCCGTTTTGCGGTACGCCACACCCCTCCCGATCAACAGGACCCCTGTTTCGACCGTAGGAGGTCCGTTCCCTTCGTTTTGCGGTACGCTGGACCCCTCCCGATCAACAGGACCCCGTTCCAAAAGTAGGAGGTCCGTTTCCTCCGTTGTGCGGTACGCCAGGCCTTGTTTCCATTGCCTGTTCCGTCCAAGCCCTCCCGATGAACACAACCACGCATTCCGTTCCGACCCAGCCGGTTGGCTCCCATGCGTTCCATTGCCTCCCGATGAACACGACGCATTCCGTTGCCTCCCCATGAACACGACGCATTCCGTTGCCTCCCCATGAACACAACACATTCCGTTGCCTCCCCATGAACACGATGGCGATGCTATTTCTCCGTTCCGACCCATCCATGTACACGATCCCTGGCCGTACGTATGCGCGAGTAGGCATTCGAGACCCCGCCTGTATGTACACATATGTGGCCGTATTTCCTTTCTTGCACCCTGGTCGTTGTACGTACGTGTACATGCTACGTGCGCGCCTCTACTAAGACACGTACGCGCCTCTACTACGACACATGCGCGCCTCTACATCCACCAGTATATATGTACGTACACGTTCGCGACCAGAATGACAACGCTACGTACGCTTCGACCAGGTTGGTCCCGACTGTCAGGCACTTCCTTGCCTGCGAAGATGTAGCTGGTGGGTCCCAGCAGTCAGGGGGGGCGAATCTTTTTTTGCCTGGACGCACTTCTTTGCATGCGAAGATGTAGCTGGTGGGTCCCAGCAGTCAGGGGGAAACGTTTTTTTTGTGAAATACAGTGGCCCGTCCGGTGGGTCCCAGCTGTCAGGTGGAGGAATCATTATTTTCCGCGTAATAAGGAGGCACTTCCTTGCTGCGGCTGTGGACCCAGCTGTCAGCCTCTCCACGTACAGTCCACGTCCGATGGAAGTCGTTCCTTGACCACGTTGACCACACCGCGCCGAGAGCACCAGGGCGGTGGATGACGGGGAGGCCTAGGAAGGGGACAACGGGGAGCCGGGGAAGATGCGGCGGTGGAAGCCCGCACAGAGAGGAGTACGAGGGTTCACTGGTTCGGCTGCGGTGTGAGGCTGCCATCGCCGCAGGGCCTAGCCAGCGGTGGGAATAGTAGGGGGCGGTGAGGCCTCCGCGGCAGCACAGCCGTCCATGGGAGGCAGGAGGATGCGGCATGACCGGCGCTGCTTTGGGCGGCTGAAGCAAGAAGACCAGAGGTTGAAGAAGCACTACAGCCGTTGGATGGACATCGTACGGTCACTGGAGCTAGAATCGGTTATATTGACTAAGTTGATAAAGCCCTCCGTCCCCGTCAACTTAGTAGGCCCACAAGTCAGCCTCCCACACGGGTGGGTCCCAGCTAGCAGGGGGTATTCATTTTTTTGTGCGTAATAAGGAGGCACTTCCGGTGGGTCCAAGCTGACGGCAGGGGGAACATTTTTTTCACGTGGTGGCCCTCGGGTGGGTCCTAGTAGTCAGGGGCAAACGTTTTTTTCGCGAAATACTGGTGGGCGTCCAGTGGGTCCCTGCTGTCAGGTGGAGGAATAATTATTTTCCGCGTAATAAGGAGGCACTTCCTTGCGGCTGCCATGGACCCAGCTGTCAGCCTCTCCACGTACAGTATTCTTCCGATGGAATTCGGTCGTTGACCACATTGACCACATCGCGCCGAGAGCACCACGGCGGTGGACGATGGTGAGGCCTAGGAAGGGGACGACGCTGAGCCGGGGAAGACGCGGCAGTGGATGCCCACGCGGAGAGGAGTACGAGGGTTCACTGGTTCGACTGCGCTGTCGTCGCCGCAGAATAACAGGGGGTGTGGGTGAGTGGAGTGGAGGGATGGCCTGGCCAGCGGTGGGAGTAGTATGGGGGCGGTGAGGCCTCCGCGGCAACACAGCCGGCCACGGGAGGCAGGAGCAGGCGACACGACCGGCGCTGCTTTAGGCGGCTGGAGCAAGAAGACCAGAGGTTGAAGAAGCACTACAGCCGTTGGATGGACATAGTACGGTCAGTCGAGCTAGAATCGTGCATATTGACTAAGTTGATAAAGTCCTTCGTCCCCGTCAACTTAGTAGGCCCACTACACTGGGTCCCAGCTAGCAGGGGGAGTATTCATTTTTTGTGCGTAATAAGGAGGCACTTCCTTGCGTGCGAACATATAGCTGGTGGGTCGAGCTGTCAGCGGCGGTAACATTTTTTTCGTGAAATACAGAGGCCCTTTCGGTGGGTCCCAGATGTCAGGTGGAGGAATCATTATTTTGCGCGTAATAAGGAGGCATTTCGTTGCGTGCGGCCGTGGATCCAGCTGTCAGCCTCTCCACGTACATTCCTCTTCAGATGCATGTCGGTCGTTGACCATGTTGACCACGCCATGCCGAGTGCACCAGGGTGGTGGACGACGGCGAGGCCTAGGAAGGGAACGACACGGAGGCAAGGAAGACTCGGCAATTGTTTTTGTTTCCCACGTGGAGGGGAGTACGACTGTATGAGGGTTTACTGGTTCGCCTGCCTTCGTCGGAGAATAACAGCAGATGTGGGTGAGTAGAGGGATGGCTAGGCCAGCGATGGGAGTACGGTGGGGCGGTGAGGCCTGCGCGGCAGCACAGTCGGCCGCGGGAAGGAGGGAGCAGGCAGTCCCGCCGGCGCTTGTTTGAGCGACTGGAGCAGGAAGAGCAGAGATTGAAGAAGCACGACGGCCGTTGGATGGACATCCAACAGTATACAGGTCATCTGTGGAAAGCCTCAAATATGTGGAAAACAGCATACATCCCATATGCCATTATTTCAAATAATTTACAGCCCATTTGCTAATTCTTACGGGTTTTTTTGGAGCCCATATTCTTTTTATTAGCATTACAGCCCATATTGTGGCCATGATTAAAAAATTATACGAAATTTTGCATATGTCGGTGCGGTCTAAACTATTTTTAATCCCGAAATTTCAACTCACATTCAGAATGATTTTAAAAATAAATGTATATCAATATAAAATCCAATAAATTGTTCATGCATAAAAATCAATGCAATTTAAAATCTTGAAATGAAAAAAAGATATTTGAAACTAATTGCCAGTTTGATGTGTTTTAAAAATGTACAGCCCATTTCTCATTACTGATAGGCCATTTTCTCGGCCAGCCGAATGAAGCTCTCCTCGTCTTGAAAGATTTGCAGCCCAACATGGCTGACAAAGCGACTTACTTGACAAATCACAAAAAAACTGGGCTAGCCATTTTTAGAAAGAAAAAAAACTACTGGGCTGGTCTGTGGTAAACATAAAAGAAAAGGCTGCCTAGACAGGCCAGAGTGTCCCGCACAGCCCAGTTGACAATCTGCTTCAATCTCAAAAACAAATTAGATAAATGCCACTCCAATTATGGTGATTCATAAAAATGCCACTACAATTTCCAAACTTTGAAAAATGCCACTTCAATTTTTGCAAACTTTGAAAAACGCCACTGCAGTTTGCAAACTTTGAAAAACGCCACTCCAGACTTCGAAAAATGCCACTAGAAATGGCATGAAATGGCATTTTTCAAAGTTTGGAAATTGCAGTGGCATTTCTCGGATACACCAGATTTCAAGTGGCATTTATCAAATTAACCCAAAACAAAAATAACTGGGCGAGGTGCTGGGTCCCTGGTGTCAGCCGCTCGTTGTGCAATTGTCTCGTTTATTGACTACGTTGACAATGGCATGGGACCCAGATGTCAGAAATCCACTAGGAGGAGCCATTTTTTTATTGGCTTGAAATAAGGAGGCACTTTCTTGCGTACTGCCATGACCTTGGCGGGTCCCTGCTGCCATCCTCTCAACGTACAATCATCTCCTGATTGTGTACGTGTCAACTTGTTTCAGCCTCTAAACCCGTGGAGGACAAATACAACCCATTTAAAAAATAACACCCCATTCCATAAGTTCAAATGGAAAGTTCAACATTCAAAGCAAAGTAACAGGTCTGATCCACATATAGAGTACTGAACTTCCACGTTGACAACCATCATAGCCAAGTTAACTATCTACTCCCACTAATACTCTAGTAGCGTACAAGTACTAACTTACTCTTAGCTAACTAGACGATGACGGCCGCCATCTATGGCACACGCTAAACACCGACGCCGGCGTCGTGCGCCTCGCCTCGGACTTGCAAGAGGTGCGATAGGGTGCGTTGCTCACGCGCGTTGGCCCTTTCCATGCCGGCGTGGTCCACCAAAGCTTCGGCTTCCAAGCGGGAAACCCACTTAACGAGCTGGTAGTAAAAATCGGCATCGCGAACGTGTGCATGCCCGACAGCCTCCAGGGCTATTTGTCGGGCGCCGGCCTCCACGTAGTCAGCCCAGTTGCGGGCGCTCTGCTCGCGACTCAGAGCGTCGGTGCGCTGCTGCTCCATGCCCCGCTGGCGGCGCAAATCGGCGATACACTGCTCCTTCGCCAGGCGATCGCGCTCCAACAACTCCTGCTCCTTCGCCAGGCGGTCGCGCTCCAACAACTCCTGCTCCTCCACCATGCGGTCGCGCTCCAACAACTCCTCGATCTCCGCATTGCCATCTAAAGACAGATAGAATGCCTCCTCCCTCCATCTGCCTTCCGGTGAAAACCCGAACACTAGTTCCGGCGGTGACTGCCTCCAGCGTCGCTTACCGCGGACGGGCGGGGGCATGGCAGACGTGGCGAGCGACATCGGGCCGGTGGGGGCTTATGAGGATATGGCAAGTTGGGTCAGGGTGGCACCGGAGAAGGCCGGGAAGCAGTACTTATAGGTGGAAGGTAGCGCAACAGTCATCGGAATTCAATGCATAATGGCTTAGCGCGCCAGCTTGCCGTGGAAAACTAGAGAAACTGAAATTATGACTGTGCCGCCCCGTCCCATCTAGATCGCACGCCGGCATGGCGGTCAAATGAGTGCACTTGAATCATCTCCCTCCTTGTCAATAATGATTCCACGGATTTAAAAAGCCCGCAACAATTAAAGCGTATCTTTTTTCGCATCGGTTAGCTGCCTTAATTACGGCCGGCTGCATGCAGGCACTCAGAATCGCTCGAAGGCAGTACGCGAAGTAGCATGCAATGAGTCGGAGCCGAGGGCACGCATGCAGCCACTTAAATCACTGGAATTAATTAGGATTAAACTTCTGCAAGCCGTTAATTATTGCCATGCCTTGGTCTTGCTGCTTTGCTCATGGAATTAATTAGGCTTAAACTTCTTCAGAGGTAGGCATTTTTATCCGTGTAGGATCGATAGTGTAGCTTGTCAGTTTCTTCAGAAGTAGGCATTTTTATTCAAAAAACTGCCACTTCGCATCTTGCGTCGCAAAAAAACCGCCAGGAGCGTATTTGTAGGCTAGCTAGTGATCGATCAGTAACTTGTAAACACTGAGCGAATAGAAATGAGTAATTGTTAATGCATCTCAATGATTCACAGATCATATACAAATATGTAGCTCCAAAAGCAAAGATCAGCCACTTTGGATCTTGCATCGCAACTAAAACTAACTAGTACGATTCCCATACATAAGATCAACATGTTAATGCATCTCAATGATTCACAGATCATATACAAATATGTAGCTCCAAAAGCAAGTATCTAGAAAAAACATTTGTTCTTCCTACTAACATGGATGCTTCTCTTGGCCAACATTCAGTACAGACTGAAAGACAAATTTGTTTGTGAAGTCTACAATTCCTCTTGCAAACGTAAGTGGTTTCACCAACAGCTGGAACCATGAGAATGAACCACACACGATGGAGGAACATCCACTGCAATATGATTTGGTCTTCTCTCGATCACACTGCGAGACTATTTTCGGAATACAAACTTTAACTTAGGCAAAATGATGCCCATTGTATAATCAGACCAACGCAATGAAGCACCTAGTGTTGGCCAATAAATAGTATAGTACTACTTTTCTGCAGTCCATGAAGTGACTATCCAATCTTTCTGTGTCTATTTTCAAATGGCACTGCATGCAGTGACTATACTATTCTCTTGTGCCGTTCAACCAAAATTGCGGACAATTTGTTTGTTTGCCAAATAGCAATGGGAGACATCTCTGTCTGCACAAATATCAAGCAGCTAGTAAACATATACCACATCTTGTATTTTCGGTTTAAACATGTCTCTTCTGCTTAGTATCTGTCATGTTCTGCACTGGACAATCTGATACAGTTATGTTTTGCCCTGGACAATTTCATACTGAATTGATTTGCTGGTTCAGAGCAGAAATATAGCACCTATTCTTCATCGGACCAAGGATATCCATGCTCGCAGTGATGGAAGATGTGAAATCGATACAACCGAAATTGAGCACCCAATCATTGAATCCTGTCCTGCACCTCCAATGTAGGTCCACCCTGCCAATAAATTCACATGCAAACTACTAGTATTACTATCTAATGACAGTAAAAAAAGAGTAGAAAGATAGTAGCAAACCATGTACCTTCGTAATGAACAGCTCATAGTGCCACCAATTGGATATAAAGGTTTGGAAAAAAACATGCTCCTAATGTTGAACCAGTTGGACTTTTTGTGCAGTTCCACTAAAATCGAGCATCCCTGTTTGCATAGATATTGAAAGTGTGATTACTCTAAAAGTGGCACTAGTTGAAGCATAGACTCACAAATATAAGCATTCCAATTTCTTAATGGGAAAAGGTAGCAAGACTGTTTCTAACCACCTGTTTGAAGGAATAAATAAAGCAACGGCGCCGCGTCTCTTCTTTCCCTCGGTTCGGTTTTTCTTATAAACCGTTCCGATTCTTTTCTAAACCGTTCCTATTTTCTAGATCGGTTTTCCGTTTCTTTTTCCGTTTACTTCTCCGAAACCCTAGATCGGATTCGTTTTCTTTTCCGATTTAGTTGCCTTTGGACCGTTCGCCGGACCGTTCGTCCTAACGAACGTGATCACCGGATTCTTCTAGGTTAACGACGCCCGTTCGTTTAACCGTTCTTCTTTTTCTTCTCGTCGGAATTATCCCGCGATCGCGATCTCAGATCCGATCTTCGTTCTAGTTTATCTTCTCGCCCGTTTATCGGAATCAGGTGATTCAAGCGCCTGGAGTTTCGTCTCGAAACCGCCGTTCCGTCTAATCAACTTAAACAAGTTTTTGACCCGGTAAAATTTGACTTAGATTCAACTTGCTAGAACCGAGTTGTTTTCTTCCGCCGGTTGTTTTCCGTTTCTTTGTTCGGTTCGTTCTTTCTTTGCAACCGGAGTTCTTAAGTTGAACTTTCTGGTTCGTTCTCTCGTTCGAGTTTTACTTGTGCATTAGATGAGTACTTATTGTGTGGTTACTATTGTTTGCTTACGATAGATTGACCGGAGTGTGACGAGTAGATCTATCACGAGTTTTGAGTGCGAATCATCTTCATCAACATTGCAGGCAAGTTCACACTTTGATCATACCTTTTCTACAACCCAGTTTTATTGCATTAGATCAATCCTCACACATTGCATGATTAGGATCTAATTAAATTGTGGGATGGGAAGTAGATGAGGTAGTACCTATTACCTGTATTATTATCAAACCCTTGGGAGTTACTTCTACGTTGCTTATTATGCCATGCTATGCTAGTAGACGTGGATTGGGTGAGTGATATCCATGACAGATGTGAGATGATAATTTTAATGGTTTATCTAAGGTGGCAACTTAAACACACATCTGGGTGGATTGAGGCACCTGATGTCTATCAGGACTTGCCTGTTTTTTTTGGACCGCCACCCAGGCTCAAAGGGATCATAAGATCTTTCATGCTAGAAACTTCCGTGTGCAGCCACAAGCCATTATAGGCTCTGGCATAGTTGACTAAGTAGTGCGAACTCTTACGGGGTGGACTAGCAGATGTAGGGGATGTAGGTGTACCGGTCTACCCCACATGTAAGGTGCTAGCGCTTCTGAAAGACTATGTCTCGGTCATCCGTCTTCTCAAACACCATGTAGTGCGAGAAACCAAATGGAGGCGATCGAGTCTTGTGGGGAAAAGTGCGCAAACCTCTGCAGAGTTTACAAACTAACCATGATTAGTCGTGTCCCCGGTTATGGAAACTTGAGTATCTAGTACTTGAATATCATTGTGAATCTCATCATGTTACTTCTAATTAATGTTGTTGGGTTTTAATTATTTTTAATTGGGATTGAGAATGCTGTCAACCATTCTCAATGTTTCACAACCACCCTGATAGTAATTAATCTTATTCCTTTGCAGTAGGGAAAAATTGGCTTTACGCAAAAACCTTATAACCATAGAGCTTTTCCACCAGCCAAATATGCATGTAGTGATAGTCATTGTTCATCATTCTCTATGGTGTGAATTTGCCAGTACATTCAATGTACTGACCCGTTTTCGGGCTGCAACGTCTTATGTTGCAGGTTTCTTACGACGAGTAAGTGATACGTTAGGGTTACGATTTCTACACTCAACTTTGCCGTTGGTGTTGATGGGAAACCACAACCTTGTTGCTTCCGCTATATGGATTGAGGTAATATTATTTACGTTACTTTATACATGTGATTTACCTCTGTTATAAATCCTTCGAGTAATGTGTGTGTCGGCATACTGATCCAGGGATGACACATAAGCACAGAGACTTGATCCATTCGGGTCGGGTCGCTACACCCTAGTAAGCCTCTAGTTGACTAGCTCGTTGATCAATAGATGGTTACGGTTTCCTAACCATGGACATTGGATGTCGTTGATAACGGGATCACATCATTAGGAGAATGATGTAATGGACAAGACCCAATCCTAAGCCTAGCACAAAGATCATGTAGTTCGTATGCTAAAGCTTTTCTAATGTCAAGTATCATTTCCTTAGACCATGAGATTGTGCAACTCCCGGATACCGTAGGAGTGCTTTGGGTGTGCCAAACGTCACAACGTAACTGGGTGGCTATAAAGGTTCACTATAGGTATCTCCGAAAGTGTTTGTTGGGTTGGCACGAATCGAGACTGGGATTTGTCACTCCGTGTAACGGAGAGGTATCTCTGGGCCCACTCGGTAGGACATTATCATAATGTGCACAATGTGTCAAAGGAGTTGATCACGGGATGATGTGTTACGGAATGAGTAAAGAGACTTGCCGGTAACGAGATTGAACAAGGTATCGGGATACCGACGATCGAATCTCAGGCAAGTATCATACCGATAGACAAAGGGAATTGTATACGGGATTGATTGAATCCTTGACATCATGGTTCATCCGATGAGATCATCGTGGAGCATGTGGGAGCCAACATGGGTATCCAGATCCTGCTGTTGGTTATTGACCGGAGAGTTGTCTCGGCCATGTCTGCATGACTCCCGAACCCGTAGGGTCTACACACTTAAGGTTCGATGACGCTAGGGTTATAGGGAAAGTATGTACGCAGTTACCGAATGTTGTTCGGAGTCCCGAATGAGATCCCGGACGTCACGAGGAATTCCGGAATGGTCCGGAGGTAAAGATTGATATATAGGAAGTATGGTTTTGGCCACCGGAAGTGTTCCGGGCATCACTGGTAGTGTACCGGGACCACCGGAGGGGTCCGGGGGTCCACCAGGTGGGGCCACCAGCCCCGGAGGCCTACATGGGCCAATAGTGGGAAGGGACCAGCCCCTAGGTGGGCTGGGGCGCCTCCCACCAAGGCCCAAGGCGCAAGGGAGAGTGGGAGGGGGGAAACCCTAGGTCCAGATGGGCCTTAAGGCCCACCCTAGGTGCGCCCCCCTCTCTCCCCCCTTTGCCGCAACCCTAGATGGGTTTTGGGGCTGCCGCCACCCCTAGGGGAGGGAATCCTAGATGGGGGCACAACCCCTCCCCTTCCCCTATATATACTTGAGGTATTGGGGGCTGCAACACACGCGAGAACATCTCCCTCTTGGCGCAGCCCTACCTCTTTCCCTCCTCGTCTCTCGTAGTGCTTGGCGAAGCCCTGCTGGAGTTCCGCGCTCCTCCACCACCAACACGCCGTTGTTCTGCTACTGGACGGAGTCTTCCCCAACCTCTCCTTCTCCCCTTGCTGGATCAAGGCGTAGGAGACGTCACCGGGCTGCACGTGTGTTGAACGCGGAGGCGCCGTGGTTCGGCGCTTAGATCGGAATCAACCGCGATCTGAATCGCTGCAAGTACGACTACTTCATCCGCGTTCTTGCAACGCTTCCGCTTAGCGATCTACAAGGTTATGTAGATGCACTCTCCTTCCCCTCGTTTCTAGATTACTCCATAGATTGATCTTGGTGATGCGTAGAAAATTTTAAATTTCTGCTACGATCCCCAACAGTGGCATCATGAGCTAGGTCTATGTGTAGTTTCTATGCACGAGTAGAACACAAGTTGTTGTGGGCGTCGATTTTGTCAATTTACTTGTCGTTACTAATCTTATCTTGATTCGGCGGCATCGTGGGATGAAGCGGCCCCGACGACCTTACACGTACTCTTACGTGAGACTGGTTCCACCGACTGACATGCACTAGTTGCATAAGGTGGCTAGCGGGTGTGTGTCTCTCCCACTTTAGTCGGATCGGATTTGATGAAAAGGGTCCTTATGAAGGGTAAATAGAAATTGGCATATCATGTTGTGGTTTTGGCGTAGGTAAGGAACGTTCTTGCTAGAAACCTATAGCAGCCACGTAAAAACTTGCAACAACAATTAGAGGACGTCTAACTTGTTTTTGCAACATATGCCTTGTGATGTGATATGGCCAAAAGGATGTGATGAATGATATATGTGATGTATGAGATTGATCATGTTCTTGTAATAGGAATCACGACTTGCATGTCGATGAGTATGACAACCGGCAGGAGCCATAGGAGTTTTCTTAATTTATTTATGACCTGCGTGTCAACATAAATGTCATGTGATTACTTTACTTTATTGCTAAAGCGTTAGACATAGTAGTAGAAGTAATAGATGACGAGACAACTTCAAGAAGACACGATGATGGAGATCATGGTGTCATGCCGGTGACAATGATGATCATGGAGCCCCGAAGATGGAGATCAAAAGGAGCAAAATGATATTGGCCATATCATGTCACTATTTGATTGCATGTGATGTTTATCATGTTTTACATATTATTTGCTTAGAACGACGGTAGCTTAAATAAGATGATCCCTCACTAAAATTTCAAGAAAAGTGTTCCCCCTAACTGTGCACCATTGCGAAGGTTCGTTGTTTCGAAGCACCACGTGATGATCGGGTGTGATAGATTCTAACGTTCGAATACAACTGGTGTTGACGAGCCTAGCATGTACAGACATGGCCTCGGGACACATGCAAAACACTTAGGTTGACTTGACGAGCCTAGCATGTACAGACATGGCCTCGGAACATGGAAGACCGAAAGGTCGAACATGAGTCGTATAGAAGATACGATCAACATGAGATGTTCATCGTTGATGACTAGTCCGTCTCACGTGATGATCGGACACGGCCTAGTCGATTCGGATCATGTTTCACTTAGATGACTAGAGGGATGTCTATCTGAGTGGGAGTTCATTAAATAATTTGATTAGATGAACTCAATTATCATGAACATAGTCTAAATTGTCTTTGCAAATATGTTGTAGATAAATAGCTCATGTTGTAGCTCCCTATTTCAATACGTTCCTAGAGAAAGATTAAGTTGAAAGATATTGTAAGCAATGATGCGGACTGGGTCCGTAGTCTGAGGAGTGTCCTCACTGCTACACAGAAGGCTTACGTCTTTGATGCACCGCTCGATGTGCAAACCCCTACAACGTCGTCTGTGGATGTTGTGAACACCTGACAGACACATCCTGATGACTACTTGATAGTTTAGTGCACCATACTTTACGGCTTAGAATCGGGATTCAAATGACGTTTTAAACGCCATAAGACATATGAGATGTTCTAAGAGCTGAAATTGGGATTTCAGGCTCATGCCCGTGTTGAGAGGTATGAGACCTCTGACAAGTTCTTTTGCCAACAAGATGGAGGAGAATAGCTCAGCTAGTGAGCATGTGCTCAGAATGTCTGGGTGCTACAATCACTTAAATCAAGTGGGAGTTAAACTTCCAGATAAGATAGTGAGTGATAGAGTTCTCTAGCCACTATCACTAAGCTACTAGATCTTCGTGATGAACTATGACATGCAAGGGATGGAGTTGATCCCGAAGATGTTCGCGGTGCTTAAGACCGCAAAAGGTAGAAATCAAGAAGGAGCATCAAGTGTTGATGGTTTAACAAGACCACTGGTTTCAAGAAGGGAAAGGGCTAGAAGGGAAACTTCATGGATGGCAAACCAGTTGCCGCTCCAGTGGAAGAACCCAAGGTTGAACCCAAACCCGAAGCAAAGTGCTTCTATTGTAAGGGGAATGGTCACTGGTAGTGGAATTACCCCAAATGCATGGTAGATAAGAAGGCTAGCAACTTCAACAAAGTACATACGTGTTATTAATGTGTACCTCACTAGTACTCCTGGTAGCACCTAGGTATTGGATACCGGTTTAGTTACTATCATTGGTGACTTGAAGCAAAAGCTACAGACTAAACGGAGACTGGCTAAGGGCGAGGTGACGATGTGTGTTGGAAGTGTTTCCAAAGTTGATGAGATCACCATCGCACGCTCCATCTGCCTTCGGGATTAGTATTGAACCTAGATAAATGTTATCAGGTGTCTACGTTGAGCATGAATATGATTAGATCATGTTCATTGCAATACGGTCATTCATTTAAGTTAGAGAATAATGGTTATTCTGTTTACATGAATGATACCTTTCATGGTCATGCACCCTATGTGAATGGTTCATTGAATCTCGATCGTGGTAATACACATGTTCACGCCAAAAGATGTAGAGTTAATAATGATAGTACCACTTTCTCGTGGCACAGCCGCTTAGGTCATATTGGCGTAAGATGCATGAAGAAACTCCATGTCGATGGATGTTTGGAGTCACTTGATTTTGAATCACTTGACACATGCGAGCCATGCCTCATGGGCAGGATGACTAAGACCCCATTTTCAGGTACAATGAAACAGGCAAGTGACTTGTTGGAAATCATGCATGCTGATGCGTGTGATCCAATGAGAATTGAAGCGTGCGGTGGATATCGCTATTTTCTCATCTTCACTGACGATTTGGGTAGATATAGGTATATCTACTTAATGAAGCACAAGTCTGAAACATTTGAAAAGTTCAAGCGATTTCAGAGTGAAGTTAAGAATCATCATAACAATAAGATCATGTTCCTACGATCTGATCAAGAGGGATTTTCTGAGTTATGAGTTTGGCAATCACTTAAGACATTGTGGAGTTGTTTCACAGTTGAAGCCACCTGGAACACCACAAGGTAATGGTGTGTCCGGACGTCGTAATCGAACACTATGAGATATGGTGCGATCTATGATGTCTCTTACCAATCTACCGTTTTAATTTTGAGGTTATGCGTTAGAGACAGCTGCATTCACTTTAGATAGGACACCATCTAAGTCCGTTGAGACGACGTCGTATGAACATTGGTTTGGCAAGAAACCAAAGTTGTCGTTTCTTAATGTTTGGGGCTGCGATGCTTAAGGCTTCAGCCGGAGAAGCTCGAACCCAAAGCGGACAAACACATCTTCATAGGATACCCAAAGGTGACAGTTGGGTATACCTTCTATCTCAGATCCGAGGGCAAATTGTTTGTCGCTAAGAACGGGTCCTTTCTCGAGAAGGAGTTTCTCTCGAAAGAATTGAGTGGGAGGAAGATAGAACTTGATGAGGTTGTCGTACCTTTACTTCAACCAGAGAGTGATGCAACACAGAAAGATGTTTTCCGTGGAGCCTACGTCTGTTGAATAGGAAGTTAATGATAGTGATCATGAAGCTTTGGATCAAGTTGCTATCGAACCTCGTAGGTCGACAAGGATATGTACTACTCCTGAGTGGTACGGTAATCATGTCTTAGATATCATGTTGTTAGACAACAATGAACCTACGAGCTATGGAGAAGCGATGGTGGGCCCATATTCCTACAAATGGTTAGAAGCCATGAAATCCGAGATAGGATCCATGTATCAGAACAAAGTATGGACTTTGGTGGACTTGCCCGATGATTAGCGAGCCATTGAGATAAATGGATCTTTAAGAAGAAGACGGACGTGGGCGGTAATGTTACCGTCTATGAAGCTCGACTTGTGGGAAAGAGTCTTTTCACAAGTTCAAGGAGTTGACTACGATGAGAATTTCTCACCCGTGGCGATGCTTAAGTCCGTCAGAATCATGTTAGCATTAGCTGTATTTTTTGATTATGAAATCTGACAAATGGATGTCAAAACAAGTTTTCTTACCAGTTTTCGTAAGAAAAGGTTGTATGTGATACAATAAAAGGTTTTGTCAATCCTAAGGATGCTAAAAGGTATGCTGGCTCCAGCAATCCTTCTATGGAATAGAGCAAGCATCTCGGAGTCGGAATATATGCTTTGATGGAGTGATCAAAGCTTTTAGGTTTATACAATGTTTGTTAGAAACTTGTATTTACAAGAAAGTGAGTGGGAGCACTTCAACATTTCTGATAAATATATGTGGATGACATATTGTTGATTCGAAATAATGTAGAATTTTTGGAAAGCATAAACGGTTGTTTGAAGAGTGATTTTCAAAGGAAGACCTGGATAAAGCTGCTTACATATTGGGCATCAAGATCTATAGAAATAGATCAAGATGCCTGATGATACTTTCAAAGAACGCACACCTTGACATGTTTTTGAAGGAGTTCAAAATAGATCAGTCAAAGAAGGGGTTCTTACCTGAGTTGTAAGGTGTGAAGTTGAGTAAGACTCAAAGCTTGACCACGGCATAAGAAAGAGGAAGGACGAAGGTCGTCCCCTATGCTCTTGTCATAGGCTATATACGGTATGCCATGCTGAGTACCGCACCTGATGTGTGCCTTGCCACATGTCTGGCAAGAGGGTACAAAGGTGATCTAGGACTGGATCACCAGATAGCGGTCAAAATTATCCTTAGAGGAATAAGGAAATGTTTCTCGGTTATGGAGGTGATAAAGAGTTCAACGTAAAGAGTTACG